>NC_086180.1:8720463-8790463 GCF_023053635.1 Elgaria multicarinata webbii
AGATGGCATCCATAAACAATGGAATTTGGAGCAGGACATTGAATAGTCACAAGGTCCCTGGGGTGGGATCATATGGAATAGTCACTCCAACATTTTTTTTACAGGTTTACACATTAAAATCAGCACCTTTAAATTGGGCTCAGAAACACACTGATAGCTAGTGAAATTGTGTTAGAATGTGCAAGATATGCTTACTGTGGACAAATATTAATAATTGGACAGCCACATTCTAAACCAGTTGAAATTAATGACCTGTTTCCCAAGGTAGTCCTATGTAGAGTTCATGGCAGATAGAGGTCACCAGCCATGGATGACATCTGACATGTCTATGTCTTCCAGCTGTTGGGACAACTGGCAAACCTATTGAAGTCTGCAAAAGGAAAATGCTGGGTTCAGGAGTATGCTCAGACTAATCTGATCCTTTATGTGTAGTGTGATCCCCCTATTTTCACACAGTCCGCATACGATCATCAGTTCTCTCTGTCTGGATTTCATAGAATCGTAGAATAGCAGAGTTGGAAGGGGCCTATAAGGCCATCGAGTCCAACCCCCTGCTCAATGCAGGAATCCACCCTAAAGCATCCCCGACAGATGCTTGTCCAGCTGCCTCTTGAAGGCCTCTAGTGTGGGAGAACCCACAACCTCCCTCGGTAACTGATTCCATGGTTGTACTGCTCTAACAGTCAGGACGTTTTTCCTGATGTCCAGCTGGAATCTGGCTTCCTTTAACTTGAGCCCGTTATTCCGTGTCCTGCACTCTGGGAGGATCGAGAAGAGATCCTGGCCCTCCTCTGTGTGACAACCTTTCAAGTATTTGAAGAGTGCTATCATGACTCCCCTCAATCTTCTCTTCTCCAGGCTTACTTAAGTTGACCTACCCTCATCCTATCCATCACTGATCTCAGATAATTGTTCAGGGAAGCTATTGCAAACCCTGGATTTGATTGAAAGAAAAGACAGAGAGAGGGCGTGGGATGGTGGTGGTCGGGGGAGTAGTTCAGCAGCAGATTAATTTTATTTATGCACTTTAGATTCATTTATATTTGTTTATTTATTTTTTATCCTGCCCTATTATCACTGGGATCTCAGGGCTGTGTACAGATAAAATCGGGACAATATAGACATAAACAATTTACACAGCTAACAATGTATTAAACCATTAACAAATTAAAACTGGTAGAAATTTTTAAAAAGCAATAAAACCATTACAAACAATTAAAACTATGTGTAACCGTGGAGAATTTAGCCCTCTAAGGCTTTGATAATATTTAGATCCTGCGTTTCCCCTAATATATAGTGCTCTGTTTCGAGATACAAAACCAAGATAAAATCAAAATAAAGTGTAAAAGAGGTGGTGTAACAGATTAAAACAAGTTCTTTAATTTGTGCCCAGAAATGAATTGGTAACTAGTTCAGCTGTTCTAGAGTGTGCCCATGTCTTCCCACTTCACTCTGGGGGAAAAAAACTGGTTTCCAGAGGCTTTTCAAAGTGTGTAATTTGTAAACTGTGTTATGGTAGGTTTAATTGATGTAATGGAAGTGTGTGTCACTTGATACTGGACTTCATAACTGGATCATTCATCCAGTGTCTTTATGTAGATGTTAAAAAGTATATTAAGCAAGACAAAACTCTAAGGAAACCTGTAGGATAATTAGGTCAGGGTTGAACGAAACAGTCCCAGCAACCCTTGGGAGATACATAAAGTGTTTTCCCTACTTTTTCCTTCGCTGTCATGCAAATAACGCCCAATCAATCCTGGACAGCAATGTAACACCTTTGTAGCTGAAAGTGTTGTGATAGTTTAAATGTTTAATTCTAGTGGTGTCTGAAACTTGAAGAAGACTTGTTATTTTCATGTCAGCAAAACATTTTACGTTGCAGACAGCTGACTGTCTTGCTAACTTCTGCCAATCTAGGACAGAGCTGGTTCATGGCTGAGTTGGTTCATGACTGAGTGGTGATTTAGAACTTGGGAGATCCAATTTCACAAACGTGGGAGACATAAGAACGTAAGAAGAGCCATGCTGGATCAGACCAAGGGTCCATCTAGTCCAGCACTTTGTTCACACAGTGGCCAACCAGCTGTCAACCAGGGACCAACAAAGCAGGGCATGGTGCAACAACACCCTCCCACCCATGTTCCCCAGCAACTGGTGCACAAAGGCTTACTGCCTGGAAAACTGGAGATAGAGCCAGGTTCAAAATTTACTAGATGACTGTGGGGCAGTTGTAATTTCTCAGTCTAACCTAAGAACATAAGAAGAGCCATGTTGGATCAGACCAAGGGTCCATCCAGTCCAATATTCTGTTCACACAGAAGCCAATCAGTTACATGTGGGTGGCCCACAAATAGGACATTGAGTACAAGAGCACCCTCCCACTCATATTCCCCAGCAAATGGTTTACATAGGCAATACTGTTTCTAATACTAGAGCTAACAGATAGCCATCCTAACTAAGAAACATCATGGCCTGCTCCTGTTGGACTCTTCCCCCACCCCCACAGGGCAAACTGTCATCTTGGCCCTGTGGGGAAGAAGAAAGAGCAAGGGGACAGGAGCAGGCAGAAGAAACATCATGGCCTGCTCCTGTTGGACTCTCTCTCTCTCTCTCTCTCTCTCTCTCTCTCTCTCTCCTCCCCCCTCCCTCCCTCCTGAACTTCTGTTCCTTGTGTGTCATGTCTTTATTAGACTGTAAGCCTGAGGGCAGGGACTGTCTTTTTTGCTAAGTGTAAGCCGCTCTGAGAGCCTTTTTGGCTGAGGAGCAGGGTATAAATATGATAAATAAATAAATAAATACATAAACTAGTAGCCTTATTGATCATGGATTGGTCTATTCCCCTTTTAAAGCCATCCAAATTGATGGCCATCAATGCATGTTGCGGTAGCAAATTCCATAGCTTAACTATGCACTGTGTGAAGAAGTACCTCCTTTTATCTGTTCTGAATCTCCCACCAATCTGCTTCATGGGGTGACCCCAGTTTCTAGTATTAGAGAGGGAGAAAAATGTCTCCCTATTCTCCACACCATTCATCATTGTGTACACCTCTATCAGGTCTCCCCTTATTTGCCTTTTTTTTTTTTGTAAGCTAAACAGTCCCAGACACTGTAATCTTCTCTCACAAGGGAGTTGCTCTAGCCCCTTGATTATTTTAGTTGTCCTTTTCTATGCTTTTTCTAACTCTACAATGTTCCTTTTTAGATCTGGTAACCTGAACTGTATAGAGTATTCCAAATGTGGACTCAGGACAGATTTGTAGAAGGGCAGAAATATACCTTTTTCACAGTAGCCACACACTGTGAGGGGATCGACACTAGTCAAGTTAGAACGTGTCTTACCGATTTTAAGTGTGCGTTTGGCAATATTTTGCCACATGACGTTCAGTTTGTGACGTTTTATTGTTGTCTGTTCTCCAGTTTTTATTTTGAACTTCTCTGAAATAAGTCGTTCTATTTGGTATGATGTGGCCGATTTCATCGTATTACATGGGTTTCCTGTAGTTCTTAATTAGCCAATCACATTCCTGGGGGCATGTTTATGTCATTTCCGCGCCCAAAGTTGGAGCCGTTTTTTTTCTTTCAAGCCTCTTTTTTGCAGACACTTTTTAGTTTCACTTTTGGGAGGCTGCATGCTGGATCGTTTGTAAGTGGAGGATTCTCGGAGAGAAGGGGAAGTGGGAGGGGAAATTGGCAGACGGGGAAAAAGAACGAACGGATTTCTTTTCTTAGTGTGGCCAAAAGGAATGCATTCCCACGGAAAGAGAAATATAAGTAAATGTTTTAAAAACTGCTACGTTTTAAATCGTTCAAAAACAAAACGTTCAATGACTGTAAAAACAACGTTTTATATACTAGTGTAGATCCCCTCTGAGTCAACATTTTCTTGAATCAACCTACTTTGTAGGTTTTGTTGTGAGGATAAAATGGGCTAGGAGTGGTGAGCTATCTTGCACTACCCTGAATTCTTCAGAACATGGGTAGTACATACATGCAATTAAATATTGCATAAATAGAGAGCTTCGGCTATTGGGTGGTATAAAAATGTAATAAATAAATAAATAAATAAATAAATTGTAGATTCATAAGGAGGAAATTATGAAGAGGTCTATAGATCTTAGGGCATGTTTACACCAGGGGGGTGGAGGGGGAGGATCTTGCGATATGCCTATCGCGAGATCCTCCGCCTCAGTCTACACGTGGTGTGCGATGTCCCGGAGGAAGAGGACGTCACACTTTGCAGTTACTCATGAGGAGCCAGGTCGAAACCGGGACAGTGGCCACACCTCCTGCGGTCTCGGGATGATCCCGAGGCCGCGGGAAAAACCAGGATTAAAGCCATCCCAGTTATCCCAGGGCAAGGGAGGGATCATCTCTCCCTGCCCCTGGGATCCCTTGTGCGTCATGTGGATGCACAGGGATGATCCCGGGGCGATCCCTGGGATATCCCATCATCCAGACATGCCCTTAGTCTTGGAGATACTTGTTGCATAAGAGGAAGTGTGGACGATTCACCTGATTTTCCTCCCCTACAGCATCTTTTACTCCAACTCATAATGTCTTGGATGGTTCGACTAATATGGAGACGTCTCCTACAGAACTTTGGGGATTTACAGAAAGTTGTTTGAAGCTTGTAGGCACAGTGGGATCCTATATAGTCAGTCAAGCACTAATTAAATCTGAGAAATGCTTAATCAACCAGACTATTAACATTTTTGCTGTCATGCAGAACGTTGAGTCGGCCAGTTTAGACACGAAAGCACTTTGCAGTTTTGACAGCCTTATCCTCCAACGTGGCTACTGCCCATTGCTCTGCACTTGCCCGACATTGGGATGGAGGAAGAGGTGAATTGGATCAACTTTTTAAAATGTTAGGTGAGACTTGTGAAGAGGAGGCAAGAACTTACAACATTTTACAACTTCTGCTTCGGTGTATTGGAGTCTCTTTTTGGTCAGTATCCTGGATATTTTGCCCAGTGTGGATCTACACTTCTGCTTGTATCGATTTTTTTGAGCCTTTGTAACATTGTAACTTGTATCACTACCTTGTATACCGTTGCTCAGTAGCGTTACTTACCTTTTCCTGTAACGTTGTTGCGGAGCACACTGTTCGTTGCCCCGTTGTCTGTGTTGTTTCTTCTTCTCGTTTCTGTGATCCTTGCAATTCCCAGACTGTCCTTTCTCTGCGCCTCCCACTTCCTTGTTTTTGTATTTTCCGCATCTCTCTAGCTAACGTTCCTTTATGTGCATGCTCTTAATTTCAAATCTTTGTGGCGTGAGTTCTTCAGAGAGAGTTGTTTGTGGATTTTCGGAGTTGTCTGTCCCTTGAGAAAAGTGTAGGGATGCCTGGTGAACGGAATGTGTTAAATCTTTCTCATTTTTTAAACATTATTTCCGTGGCATTACATGCAACCTACCTCGAGTAAAAACTTTTTATTTTTTTCTTTTATTAAAAGTTGCGCATATGCGCATAGCCAATTTCTAATTTAATTTATTTTTAAAAAATTAAATTAAGGATGCGCATATGCGCATATGTGCATCCTTTAATAATAATTTTAAAAGGTTGCATGTAATGCCACGGAAATAATGTTTAAAAAATGAGAAACATTTCACACATTCCGTTCACCAGTTGCTGAAGGCGCGTAGAGGAAGTTACATCAGACAGGAAGCCCGGTGAGGGATCATGTGACATTAGTTTCGTAATGTGACACCGAAGACATCGTAACGACGGAGCACATTGAACAAAGTGTAACGATGCAGAAGTGTTACAATGAAAGGTAAAATGGTACAAAACCTTTCTATATAACGTTATAAGGAACACATCACGTGATCGCTGACATCATCCAGAGCTATCTATAACGTTACAGCTACAGTAATGTAGATTCGGCCCCATTTGGCCAGAGATATTGACAAAAGTGTAAGTTTGTCCTCATACTCGGCATCTTTTCCCTGCATTGGCATAAAGTTATTTGGCAGATGCCACAGAAATGATCCAACGCCCCTCCTGCAATGAACCATTACAGCCAAGTCTCTGATTCTTGAAGTGTTCTGTTGGCACTAGTCCCACTGAAAAGATGTGTCTGTGGGCTTGTAGAGTTTGTTATGGACTGGGCTGTAAATTGCTTTATAGGTGATTATTACACTGTGAAATTAAGTCCTCCAGTTGCTCCATAAAACAGGAATAGCAGGGAAATGACAGTAAACTTCCATATTCCCTTCTGCCAATTCTCCCTACCAAGCTTAACAGACCAACTGTGCAATGGCAGTGATTATTTCCCCATGGTTACATTAGAGCCATTAAATGGATGGCTCCAGATTTTTGGGTCTAATGTTAACCCTCAATTTCTCAATATCTAACATCTGCTTTCTACAGTTAATATTCCAGTTTCTAGCTCCAGTGGTTCTACAACGCTAGTGGCAGTTCTTTCTTCTCTCTCTTCTCTCCCATCTCCGCTAAAAGTGGACTATAACTTATGGCCGCAGTTAGGGATGCCAACTTAATTCTGCATTTAATTTTTGCAAGCAGAACGAGAGCGTGTAAGGTCTTCGTGGTATTAGCTGTTTGATGGAAAGTATTCTGCATCATTTAAAAAAAAATCATGATGTATAAAAACTAGTCAAAGTACCGATACTGTTCAAATATCTTTAAAAGTATAGCCCTGTTCAGGCATTCCGAACCTGAACAGGACAAGCAAGTGATCTAAGGGAGTGTTCCAGCTCCACCGCTCTCTGTCATTGCATTTGTCACCCTCGTCTTTTGGAGGATGACTGGCTGAAGCCTCCTGTATCTGTAGATGCCGTCCATGCAGGTCCAAATGCTGGAAAGCCAGGCCATAGCTAGACAGGGTGAAATCCCGGGGTGATCCCCGGGATCATCCCTGTGCGTCCACATGATGCACAGGGTATCCCGGGATCAGGGAGAGATGATCCCTCCCTTGCCCCGGGATCTCGCCCTCCCCTTTAGCCCCAGTTTTTCCGTGGCCTCAGGCTGAGCCTAAGACCGCGCAACCAATGGCTGGGCGCCGTGGGGTGACCCGACACCTTGCGATTCCTCACGAGGAACCGGGGGCTGGGCACAGTACTCCTCAGGAGTGCTGCACCCATCGGGGGTAGGGTGGGGGGAGCGTGGAAAATAATTTAAATTTTTAAAATTACTTACCTTTTGCACATGAGCGTTCGTGCGCTTCTGGCCCTTTAATAAAAAAATGGCGGGTGCGACGCCTCTCCTTCTGAGGGCATCGCGTGTCGTGTGTAAACAGAGGAGGGATCTCACGATAAACACATTGCGAGATCTTCCCTCCTCCGTCACGTGCTAACAGGTAGGTCTAGATAAGGCCTCAGTGTTCCTGCTTGCATAGAAAGCCTCCGCAGATACAGCGAGCCCTCCTCTTTAGACTGTCATCCTCCACGAGTACAGGGTGAAAAAGGCGATTACAGAGAGGTGTGAGGTTGGATGTCTGCCCTCCTCATGCATTTGCTCTATTCTGGGACATAATGCCTCAACAGGGCTAAAATGTCTTAAGTTTCTGGAGAAATATATCCCCACATCTCACAATTGCTCATTGCTTTTTGCATATCCCATTGTAGCTAAAGCTGGACAGGGTTTACTTGAGAATAAGTGTCCCAATTGGCAGGCTGGGATGCTTGCTTGTCTTAAACGTCCCTGTGGGGGAAGGTTTCTTTGCTAAAATATGCTGTAGCCATTCCTTGTGGACATGCACTCCAGACTTCTGTTTTGGCCTGGAGTTGAAAATTCTTGGAATCTGCTTGTCTGTGGACATGTAGGCTGTCCATATAAAAGGGTAGACTGGAGATGCTGATGAGTAAATTGACTAGGAAGGAACACCTTCAGCCTGCAGCTTAACATAACAGGTTGGAGCTAGTGAGTTTTTCAGTTACTTCAGCAATGGCCTCTCCCTCCTGAACCCCGTCTCCCCTTGCCAGAGTAGACTACAATACAGCACATTTAAATCGTAGATTTCTTGTCCTATGGGGAGACTCCCTCTCCATGGGAATGTCTAGACTTAGGGGGAGGATCTTGCGATATGGTGATCACGAGATCCTCCCTCTCAGTCCACACGTAGTGCGCGATGTCCCAGGAGAAGCCATTTTGGGTATTTTTTCTATTGAAGATGGGCGCACGAGCACTCCATCAAAAAGGTAAGTGTTGTTGTTGTTTTAAAAAAGATCCCGCTCCCCCCTCCCCCCACAATGGGGATGGAGCGCCTGAGAAGCTCCGTGCCCCATGCCTGGTTCCTGGCTCCTCACATTTACATGCGAGGAGCCGGGATGAAACCGGGACGGCTGCCCACACGTCATCCCGCAGTCTCGGGACAATCCCGAGACTGCGGGAAAAGTCGGGATTAAAGCCGTCCCAGTTATCCTGAGGAAAGGGAGGGATCATCCCTCCCTGCCCCTGGGATGATCCCTGCACAGGGATGATCCCAGGGCGATCCCTGGGATATCACCCCATCTAGACATGCCCTATGTCTCTGAACATCCATGTTCTACATCTTGTGCAAGCCACTGGTGCAAAGTATAGCAGAGAAAGTACATGCCTCTGCCTCTGGTGTCAAGGGGCAGGATGGGGTGCTTTACTGACAGGTAGATTGACTCAAGTAAGTTCTCTGGCCTGTTGCTTGACAAAGTAAGCTGGAACTAGGGATTTGCCATGGATTTCACTATAGCCACATTAGGCCGCTTTGGAGGGATTCTGTGGGTCTCCTTGGCAACATGAGATTCCCTACACTGAATCTGAACCTGAACACATACAAGACTTGAAATGCAGCCATCCGTCAGTTTTTGCACTTCTCTGAATTTTGCAATGCAGTTTTCCCGTTAAAATGTGTAGATTAAGGAAAAGGGCACACAAGAATGCATACGTTAAGAGCGGAGCATAGAGAAGTGTAGACTTTTTTGTAGGCATCTCTCGACATACATGCATTTTTTTTTTTTGCAAGCGTGCAGTTTGTGTAAGATAAATGACTGCATATCATGTAATGCCAGTATCCAAGTCAACACTAGTGCTAATGTAAATTATGTTGCACTAGCATAAGGGACCTATCACACCAGCAAACACTATTGGTGTTGTGCAGATGTCACTTACGCTATTGCAATGAAATTTACGTTAGTGGTGGTGTGAAATAGTGCGGTACTGTTTGTTATTTATTCGTTCAGTCGCTTCCGACTCTTCGTGACTTCATGGACCAGCCCACGCCAGAGCTTTCTGTCGGCCGTTGCCACCCCCAGCTCCCCCAAGGTCAAGTCTGTCACCTCCAGAATATCATCCATCCATCTTGCCCTTGCTCGGCCCCTCTTCCTTTTGCCTTCCACTTTCCCTAGCATCAGCCTCTTCTCCAGGGTATCCTGTCTTCTCATTATGTGGCCAAAGTACTTCAGTTTTGCCTTTAATGCCATTCCCTCAAGTGAGCAGTCTGGCTTTATTTCCTGGAGTCTGGCCTGGTTTGATCTTCTTGCAGTCCAAGGCACTCTCAGAATTCTCCTCAGTTCAACAGCATCTAGTTTCTCAAATATGTGTACATCATCTCTGGGCCATCCAGTCTATTTTACTATTGGAGTTCACATCTACCTGTAATATTTTTCATGCCGATTAGTTTTTAATGCTAAAAACTTTCAAGCTGATGATAAGACACGATGGAATGTACTTGTGCTTTGAAAAGTTCAAAGGCTGTAGAAACTGAAGGAGGCAGGGTTCCCCCCCACCCCGTCCTTACGCTATACTGGTTTAAAGGAAGCAAGAGGAAACTAAAGAGTTATTAAACTGATTTGGGGTCTGCCTGCTTGAGATATTTGTTTGCTGTTCTGTCATCAATAACACTTGGGTGTCTATGCAGTGAAATGTTCATTAAAACTTTAGTACCTGTTTACCCATAAATTTGGTGGAATTCTAATTAATGCCAAGTTATCTTGTTCTGTGAGGAAATAAAAGGATTAATTGCAATGTAAATGGGAATGTTAGCAGTAGTCAGAAGATATTATTTCTTTCAATTTTGTAGTAATGGCTGTCCAGGATGATTTGGTGTGATTTGACAGTGATGAAAAAGCACACTAGATACATTCTTGATTTTCACGTTTCAAACTTTAGAGCCCTCTGAGAAAATCTGATTGTCTTTCACAGCTGTGGGTGCTTTATTTTTATCTTGACTAGTCAAGCAATGGATGATTTAAGACTATAGCATGCACCATACTCTGAGAGACGGGGCTCAGTTGGGGATATGTAGATAGGAATGGAGTTGAGGTGAATCAGGTTGTATGGGCTCTTCACTGGCATGGAATGTGAGGGATGCTGTTGTGCTGCCATTGGCAACACACCTGTTGAGGCTATGAGCCACCTGTAAACTTTGTTCTTTGGGTAGGATGAGACAGTTCTTTGCCCTGTTGACTTTTGTGAATGTGACTGCCTTGCCTCTGTGGCAGCTTCTGAAGATTAACAGCGCTGCTATTCAGAATGACTTGGGCAGTTTGGTTTCATTGAGGAAGGAGGCTACTCTTGACCTGTTTTGAGGCTAGCAAATGTACTGGTCGAGGCTCAGATAGTCCCAGGTGAAGAGAGAAGCCAGTTCAGTCCAAAGTCATATGTGGAAATTTGAATAGCGTAGTAGGAGAGGGCAGGGATGAGGTCAAAAACAGCCCAGAGGTCGATCCACAGAAGTCAGTAGTGTTTAGCATCAAAGCCAGTCAGAGAGTGTCCAGAAGGGTGATCCAGTTGGGTTGTTGAGGGTCCAGGAGTCAGCAAAGTCCGGAGAAGCAAGGCGACATGCTGAGGTTAACTCACGGTTGACTGCAGCAGAAATCTGACTCCGGCCGTGCTGATTCATAACTGGTTGTTAATCAGGACGGCTGGCTAATTAGGTCAGCATGTTGCTTTTAAGGGAGGCCCCACGCTGTGGCCTCTTCTTGCATCTCTGCTGCTCGTGTCTGAGCCTACACCGTTTGAAGAGATGAATCATCTCCGGCTCTGCCTCCTGCATTTGGGGGAGTCCATGAACAACACTGGAGGGGCCAGATGCTCTTCTAATGGTTCCAGGGGAGTGCTGTTGGTCAGAGCCTCCAGTGCTCTTCCTGGCTCTTACTAGGGCTTGCTGTAGTGGCTCCCCCACTCCTCATCTGATGAAGGTAAGCCATGACAGCTCTATGCCTGCAATGGAGCTGACAGTGGCATGGGGGAGTATGGGTTCTTCTTCTCTTTGTTGCTTTGGTTGTTGCACCAGGATGCACTACATGTTGAGCTACGGGGGGAGGAGGCACGGACCCTTGGTGGGGTGCTATCGACTTTCCTTCCTCTAACGTCCACACAAGCCAGTGGCTCTCTCCTGTTACCTGACAAAATGACAGGCTTAGATCTCAGCAATTGCCATTGCATATGAGCAAAGTACAAAACTCTCGCCAATTAACTTGGAGATTCATTTCTCATACCATGGACGTTCCAGGGAAATTAATTGTTAACAGTCAGGAGAAGTAAAAGATGCTTATTTCCAATGCTAGCAATAATTGTGTAGTCAGGAGAGCAAATGTAACATTTTCTGCAAATGTAATGATTGCTGGTTAGTTCAAAACGAGACCTGAGATGGTTCAATTGAAGCAGGTCCTTGGGTGAAAGATCAACCCTGAGATGGTTTTATTTCTTGCCATGCATTGCGGAGACTCCTGACCATTCTTCTAATAACTGAAACATTTTTCTTTTTTCACCTGAGATGTTGGTCAGACGTCTGCTTGATGTGCCCAGGATCCTCTTTAATTGTAACAGCCATTGAAGGCAAGCCGTAGATTGTTATATGCTGCATTATCTGGAGAGTGGATGGATGGCTTTCAGTACAATGCCATAGAAATAATTCAGTGGTTCCCATTGATATTGCAAGGCAGGAATCAAAGCTGAGGTGGTTATGTCATCAAATAACTTTTTCATAAATTAGGTTTTCAGCTGTTTTTAATCTCATGAATCCTAGAACACTCTTCCAATCGCAGTTGTAAAGTTTCTAAAAGAACACAGCTTTTATTCACTGTGCTTTTATGCACCGGGCTGTAGAAAAATGGTTTTATTCTCCACCTCCCCAAATTGGCGGTTGCATTTATTGAACTCCTTTTCTTGCTTCCCAAGAGAATATTGCCAGATCAAACATTCCCCAAAGAAAGTTTGGTATGAACGGAAGTGCTGCTAATTTGCTACCCCACATTTGTATGCTAGTAGAATTGCTATCCCATCCAAGCAAAAGCTGGTGATCTTTTCTAGGGATATCTCAACCTATTTAAAATACATATTATGTCCCTGCTACTTAGGGGGGGGAATTCACTTAAACTGCGACAGTAACACTTCTTTTAATATCAGCCTGAAGTGAAGGGGGTTGGACTTGATGGCCTTGTAGGCCCCTTCCAACTCTGCTATTCTATGGTTCTATGATTCTATGATCAAAAGTTCACTGTAAACAGACACGGTATAGTGGTAGCTAGGACAAGTGTGAAGCAGTGGAGTTGGGTAGCTCCAATGTAAGTGGGCCGGTGAATCCACTTTGGGTTTCAGTCAGAACCTTCACCAGGGATGGCATCAAGGGTAGGCCTGGTCAGCCAGTTGCTAAGGGGCCACAGCCCAGCAGGGACCCTCTGACAAGACCCCCTTGAGACTTGCTCTTCTTCATCACCTCAACCTGCTTGCTCACCTGCCTCTCGCTGTGGCCCAGACAATGGCAATAGAGAGAAGGAAGGAGCAGGAGATGCTACAGCCTGTTTTGCTCACTGGCTCTCTGTTGATCAAAGAAGCAAGGGGTAGCAATGATGAGAAAGGAGATGGGGAGCAATAGTGGTTGGGGGACAATGGTGGTGAGAAGGTAGAGACACTAAGGGAGGACTTGCCACCCTGATGGAGATGGTGAACAGCGGTTGATGCCAATGCTCAACTTGGCCAGCACTTGGAGGAGCTACACCTCCAATCAACTCTTCCCAGCCCATCACTGAGTCCCGTTCTCTGTCCAGAGAGGCCCTGTGGAGAAAGATAAGCTGGGTATTGGGAAGAGCTTCATGAAGTCAGGGGAGGGGCTTGTCCCAGGCCTTCATATCATCCAGTCTGTCAGATTAGCCCAGGTGGGAGGCAATCCCCTACGCCTATCGTAAATGAAGCCAGAGACTCTGTAGGTGTGTCAGTCTAGCTGAAGACACTGAGATCTAACTAGCTACCCTGAGATTGAGCCAGAATCTCAGGACTGAAGACTGAGGTCTCGGGACCATATTTTAGTCTGATCAGAAGTCTCTGCAGGCAGAAGAGGTATGGTGGTAGCTAGTGCATGTAGCTGGACAGCCATCTGTCAGGGATGCTTTAGGGTGGATTCCTGAACTGAGCGGGGGGTTGGACTCGATGGCCTTGTAGGCCCCTTCCAACTCTGCTATTCTATGGTTCTATGATTCTACGATCAAATGTTCATTGCAAACAGACACGGTATAGTGGTAGCTAGTGCAAGTGTGAAGCAGTGGAGTTGGGTAACTCCCATGTCAGTGGGCCGGTGAATCCGCTTTGGGTTTCAGTCAGAACCTTCACCAGGGATGGCATCAAGGGTAGGCCTGGTCAGCCAGTTGCTAAGGGGCCGCAGCCCATCAGGGGCCCTCTGACAAGAGCCCCTTGAGACTCGCTCCTCTTCATCACCTCAGCCTGCTTGCTCACCTGCCTCTCGCTGTGGCCCAGACAATGGCAATAGAGAGAAGGAAGGAGCAGGAGATGCTACAGCCTGTTTTGCTCACTGGCTCTCTGTTGATCAAAGAAGCAAGGGTTAGCAATGATGAGAAAGGAGATGGGGAGCAATAGTGGTTGGGGGACAATGGTGGTGAGAAGGTAGAGTCACTAAGGGGCACCAAAGAAAAAGATCAATGTAGCAGCATGCTCAGATGGAAACTGAGGCTTGCGGAAGTAAAAACAAAAAGAAACAAAAAACAAAACAGTAAGGTACACCCCCCCCCGCACACACACAAAATGACTGTCAGTTGAAGGCCATGACCGGTTGATATAGAAATGTAATAAATAAATGGCTTGAATCCTGAAAAAGAGGACTCCTATTAGAATCTGAGGATATATTGCAACATTTTGTTGCAGGTCCCACTTGTTCAACCCTGACATGTATGTATAACTGAAGCACTTCCGTTATATGCAACCTGCATTGTGGAGAGAGGAATGGCAGCTCAGCAGAAGGTGTAAGCCTATGCGGCAGGGCCTTGCTATTTACTGTTTTACTCTGTACAGCACCATGTACATTGATGGTGCTATATAAATAATAATAATAATAATAATAATTGTGGTAGCTGGATTCCTTTCTCTTTTACCTGTATTGGAATATACGCGACACAATGAATAACACTCATTCCTGTAAGCCAGCCCTTCCTAATGGATGCCCTCCAGATGTTTTGGAGGATCACTCCCAGAATTCCTTACAATTCAACATGCTGGTTTGGGATGATGAGAATTGAGGTCCAAAGCTTCTGAGGAGCATCTCGTAGGAGAAGCCTGCTATAATTTGTGCCCTAGGACTTGGCTTTCTTTTGCTGTCCTTACCTTGAGGAAGTGATATTGCTGGGAGGTGTTGAGAAGGAGATGACAGCTTCCTTGCTGAAGACATGCTAAGCTTATGACCTTTCTGATGGGTCACTGGATTAAGTGATTCATTAGGAGAGAAGGAAGCTAGCTGAAAGGACTAGCTACCCTACTACGTGATGTTTGCAATGAGACAGTGCATCTGAGGCTCAGCTGGAACGCTACCAGCAGCAGCAGCAAAACTGGAAAAGCTGCTTTCCTTCTTGCTAAGACCAAGGGCATGTCTACACCTCCTTGCAATCCAGGAGGGAGGGGGGAGGATCTCATGAAATGCTGATCGTGAGATCCTCCCCTTGTGTTTACATGTGGCGGGACGTCCAGGGAGGAAGGAGGATGTCGCGCCCACTTTTTTTTTTTAATTTTAAGAATACAAGAGCTGGAACACACCTTCACTCCAGTGAAAAGGTAAGTCAAAAAAAGAAAGAAAGTCCCGACCCTGCTCCCCACCCCACCCCCGATGGCCCTGGACTCCTCCTGCCCCAGTTCCTTCCCTCAGATGACCCCTGCTTGTCGCGGGGAAGAGGGAAGAAGCTGGGACAGCCGGCTACACCACCCATGTTCCTTGGGATCCTCCCGGGACCATGGGAAAAACTGAGAAAAAAGGGTATGGCAATATGCCGGAGAAATGGAGGGACCATCCCTCCCTACTCCCAGGATTCCCTGTGCATCATGTGGATGCACAGGGACGATCCCGGGATGATCCCTTGGATATCGCCTGGTGTAGACATGTCCCAAGACTTAAGATCGAAGTGGATGCACCCAAGCTCTGGAAAAGCATCCCAGGGAGGACTGCCTGGTCCCTTACCTGCATGCTTTTAGATGGGTGGTGAATATTGTTCTAGTTCAGGAAGTGTTTTTAGAATACTGTTGTTTTATGCTGATGCTACTGATTTTTTTACAAAAATCAAAAATTAAAAAAGACTGCCATTGGTTTTACTACATTTTTTTTTTTAAAAAAAAATCATTGTACATTTTCTTTTGTAAGACAGCTGGAATATTTGCTAGAAAGGCAGGGTATGAATGCTGAAAATTAAATAAATAAGATGGGAAAGCTCGAGAGGCCAGTGCAGAAAGGAATTACATCTCCTTCCCCAGCTCACCATTTCCCAACTAACTCTTCCCAGTGCAGGCCTTTTATATATATATTTCCAGCTAAAATTATTTCAACTGTACCTTGAATATGATTGCATCACTCTCTTTCTTCGTAACATCTTTCCTTTTGTATGTGGGTTAGTGGTCACTCATGTAAACAGCCGTTCCTCTGAATCCTAGTGTCTTCCAGCCCTAGACTCTGGCCATATCTACACCTCCCGGCGGAGGGGGGAGGATCTCGCGATATGGCGATCGTGAGATCCTCCCCCTGCGTTCACACGTGGCATGCAACGTCCGAGGAGGAAGGAGGATGTCGTGCCCGCTATTTTTAAAAAATGAAAATTAGCTGGAGCGCACCTGTTAAGCGCACCTGTTAAGTTAAAAATCAAAGGCCCCACCCCGCTCCCCTCCCCATGTTCGATGGGCATGGAGCGCTTGAAGAGCTCCGTGCCCTGTGACTGGTTCCTGGCTCTGAGGAACCGGGACGAAACCGGGACAGCCGCCCACACCTTGGGACGATCCCGAGACCGCGGGGAAAAATCGTGCTAAAAACTGTCCTGGTTATCCCAGGGAAGTGGAGGCATCTCCCCTTTGTGTCATGTGGACACACAGGGATGGTCCTGGGGTGATCCCCGGGATAAGGCATGGTCTAGACATGACCACTGTCTAGAGCAGGGTATATGGGACACTGTAAAAAGCAAACTCATAGACAATGGACTGAAGCTCTGTACAGCCATCCTCATTGTCTAGAAATGGGGTGTGTTTGTGTGCGGATGTGTGTAATCACACAAGCCCTGCCTCTGACTTGTGTGCATTTCTTTTAACCTCTAGAATGAACTGCCCCCAAAAAAGAAAAATAGCCAAGGGCAAAGAGCTAGGAAACAAGATGTACGTATTATAATTTAAATAGAAATAAAATACATCTCACCATAGTGTGCAAGACCATGTCCAGGTGACCTGCGGGCCTTGCTCAGCCGGCTGTCCTGGTGCTGTTGATGGGCAACGTCAAGCTCAGCTCTTCCTTCTCATGGTACTTTACCTTTAAACTGGACATGGACTGGGCAACACTTCAAACAATAGAGGACAGTCTGTAAAAGGGGACACATGGCCCCCCTAAAAGATTCTCAGTGCTTCATGGCCTTAGCTCTATGTTTTATCCCTGGTTATGAGCATATTATTTTAATTAAGGACAATTAGAATGCCCACTTTTCCAGTCCTGCAGTTAGAAAGCTAAAATGTTTATATGGGCTAGGCAGGGACTTGGGACAACTAAATCCTGATGGGAAGGGAAGGAGGAAAGAGTGGTCCTAATTAACACACAGTTAAACTGTCAAATTACAATTAAAAAGAAAGGAAGAATATTTCCCTTTGAGGTCAACAAGTAGAGTGAGCAGAAAGCAAGTTGAAAAGTAGTTCCAAGAAAACTAGCCTCCTCCTGCTGACGCATCTTGGGAGATTTTTATATTACTTTAATGTTAGATGGAAACAATCCAAACAAAGGTGATAAAGCCATGATTTCTAACAATCAGAAGGATAAACACGCCCCTCCTACAATGCAATTTTGCAATTGCGATAATTACTCTAAAATTACCTGCAGTGCTGATTTTGCTTTGTGGGGTTAGCTCTTTGGAACACCATGCTGCTGCAATTCAATCACCCCTCGTGCTTTGTTCTACTGCTTGAATTCCAACCTATTCTTAAAATTCAAAATAATTTGTGAACTAATTCTGGACACCATTCTGCATTTTTGCATAACTATTATCAAAGACATGGAAAACGTCCTGCAGTGATAAATGTTTAATATCTCGCATTGTTCCCTTTGTTTTCTCAGCCTCTTCTTGCTCTTTTTAAAGCTTTAAATGCAACTAGGAAGGAAAGGAACCTCTCATGCAAGCACTGAGTCATTACTGACTCTTGGAGGGATGCCAGCTTTCGTTGACATTTTCTTGGCAGTCCTTATTATTATTATTATTATTATTATTATTATTATTTATTTATTTATTTATTTATTTATATAGCACCATCTCACATCTCACACTATTGCCCCACTCGTGCTCTTCGCTCCTCTGATGCCATGTTTCTCGCCTGCCCAAGGGCCTCTACTTCCCTTGCTCGGCTTCGTCCATTTTCGTCTGCTGCCCCTTACGCCTGGAACGCTCTTCCAGAACATTTGAGAACTACAAGTTCAACCGCAGCTTTTAAAGCTCAGCTAAAAACTTTTCTTTTTCCTAAAGCTTTTAAAACTTGATGTTGTGCAGACTTCTACTGTTACTTTCTACTGTTAGTCTTTCCCTACCCTGTGCCTGCTTACCCTTCCCTGTACCTGTTTGCATTCTCTTCCCCTCCTTATTGTTTTACTATGATTTTATTAGATTGTAAGCCTATGCGGCAGGGTCTTGCTATTTACTGTTTTACTCTGTACAGCACCATGTACATTGATGGTGCTATATAAATAAATAAATAAATAATAATAATAATAATAATAATAATAATAATAATAATGGTGCTGTACAGATAACACAGTAAATAGCAAGACCCTGCCGCATAGGCTTACAATCTAATAAGTTGTAGTGGGGTGATTTGCCGTTGCCTTCCCCGGCCGTGATTACCTTTCCCCCAGCTAACTGGGGACTCATTTTACTGACCTCGGGAGGATGGAAGGCTGAGTCGACCCGAGCCGGCTGCCTGAACCAGCTTCCACTGGGATTGAACTCAGGCCATGGGGAGAGTTTCCGCTGCAGAAACTGCTGCTTTACCGCTCTGCACCACACGAGGCTCAAATGCAACTAACCACCATGATTTTGAATGTCATTGCAATTTTCTACCCTGGAAATCTGAGGGTTCTTGTGTATTTGTCAGTGAAGGGCAGTTGCTATAACATAATGACCCCGTTCATGATTTTTTTGTCTCTGCCTTCATCACACATTGCATTCTGTTAATTTTTTTTAATTATCTGTCCTAATGCTACTCAGCTAAACATTGTTGTGAAGATCTGAATTCTTTACAGTGACTGTATTGACACTGGGGACAGAATCCAGCAGAGGAAGGTGGATCTTCACCACTTTCTGCATTAAGATTAGCTGCCTTTTTGAAAGAGATGCAGTAGCAAAATGCAAGTTAATGGGGCCTGATATAGTAATTACTGGAGGAAATTCAATCTGTTATTGGAATCCACTTTGCTAGTTATGCTTGAACTGCAGAGCCAATATTGCTGGTTGTGATATGCATTCTCTTCACTCCTGGGGATTACGGAGAGCGCATTTGGAGAAATGTAATAGACCCCTTTATATCAAATGGATTGTAAGAAGAAACTTCACAGGCGATTTCTTCGAAAGCTTTTGAGCATTTCTCTGACACCAGTAGGGAGAATTTGGGGGGGGGGGATTTATTCCAAAGTGATCATGAAGCAGTTGAGTTGATTGAATAGAATCATGAAAATGACTAATTAAGAATAAGCTGATGGAAAAACAGAGTTATAAGTCCCCCTTGACACACACACACACACTGTGGTAGGTAAATGCATACTCAGATATTTTTCTACCTGTTGCTGCTTTCTCCAATACTACATTTGAGGTATAGTTCGATGCATATTTAGACAAAAAAAAAGAGTCTTACAGCTCCTAGCATGTCCCATGTTTCTTCCATCCCCCTGAGCTGATCTCAAGATGGATCGCAGGGTGTGTGTGTGTTCAAGGGACAGCCACATCCCTAGGAACACATGGGATGTCATGATTGGAGCCCGCCACACGACATGATAATCAATGGTTGTGCAGATAATCAGCGCTGCAAACCACTGGTTATCTCCGTTGGTTATTTCTAGAAAATAACTAACTGTGGTGTGTGTTTTTCCTGACAGATGACACCTTAGTCAACGGGGAACTATTTAAGCTATTCTATTTAGGGTGGATTCCTGCATTGAGCAGGGGGTTGGACTCGATGGCCTTGTAGGCCCCTTCCAACTCTGCTATTCTATGATTCCATGATTCTATGAAGCAACAGTTGATAAAATAGTCCACCGTTGACTAAGGTGTCATCTGAACCAAGTCAAAGTCTCCTTAGGTAATGATCACTACAAGGGGTGGAGGTAATGTTCTGATTCCTAACAGCCTCCCAAATCACCTTCTATCTAGCTCACTCCTATTTTGGGGGCATGCCATGAGATTCTGGCACTCATGTTATAACAGACCATATGTACCTCTGTAGGTATCAGTCAATGTGTTTTGGAAAGCCATAGCCCAATTGAGACTGGCGTATTGTAGTTTCTTCCACTCTTTTATATGATCCAGCCTTGGTAAAACTGAGGAAATGCTAGAAGACTTTTGGTAAAGAGTGAAAGTTTCCAGTCATTACACTTCTTCTGTAGGTTTATTGCTCTTCCTTGTTGTCTGGGGGCCTTGCTAGACGAGGTCTTAGTGCGCTGTGAGGCCCGGTTTCCCTCCTGTGCATCCAGATGATGCACAGGGGAATCCGGGGTCAGGCCACGCTGAGACCTCCCTTAACGCGCCATAAGCGAATTTGCTTATGGCGCGCGTTTTCCACAGCCCTGGCCTGAGGCCGGGGCTGCGGAACGTCTAGCAAGGTCCGTGGCTTTTTGCGGCTACTCGCTTACTTGCGAGTAGCCGGGAAAAGCCACAGAGTGGGCACAGCGCTCATACGAGCTCTGTGCCCATCGGGCCGGGGGGGGGGATCCACGGGGGGGGGGGGGGTAAGGCCGGACCCGGCAGGAGGGGGGGAGAAGGCCGGGCACCGGGATGGCATCGGGGAGAGGAAGGACGGGTGACACGGGCATCGGGGAGAGGGAGGACAGGTGGGGAAAGAGTGGGCAGGGAGGCATCGGGGATGGCAGGGGGGGATCAGGAGCGGGTTTTTTATATATATATTTTAAAAAGGCACTTACCTTGTCCGGCGGCTTCGGGGCACACATGGCCCCTTTAAATTAAAAACAAAAATGGCCGACGCTACAGGGCTTCCAGAGTCCCTTTGCATCAGCCGTCTAGGAGGCGGGGCTGCGCACGCTAAAGTTAGCGCGCCATCGTCCCGCCTCCCTGCCAGCTTATCCAGCATAGTCTAGCAAGGCCCTGAGTCAGTGGGACAAACACAGCTATAACTTCTAACAACCTAGGCTGGTGCTAATTTAGCAATGTTTGTATTGAATAATTGTTTAGTTTGCCATTCAAGCTACAGCACTAATGCTTGCAAAGTTGGCCTGTGCTTGACGTACCTGCAGCACAAATGTCCTTTGCGGACATCACTCTTGCCTAGGGCCAGTCTACTGAAGCTTTGTACTCCTGCCCTTTTCAAGTGCTCTTTGCTGTTTTGTTCCTCAACTGTGTACTGATTGCTTGATTTAATCACTTTGCATTCTCAAGCTATCAGTTACCTACATAGCTTTTATATTAAGTTCAGGATAAATTGGACACCTCCTTAAAACAACAACAACATCAACAACAAGAACGAGTTAATGAAAATCAAATGGGCAGCGACATCAAGGCAGCTGAAAATAAATTATTTTAAAAATCGGGGTTTTAAAAACATATTTGTAATCTCTTAAAAATAACCTGGTTTAAAATATCAAAAATGTAATGCAGACCTTGAAGTCTGTACACATAATCTCCTGGAAATGAATCCACAGCTTTCTGTCAAAAACATTGAAATAAGGTTCTCTCTCTCTCTCCCCAAATATCTGAAGGGCTGTCTATAGAAGAGGGAAATCTCTGCTGCCCTAGAGGCAAGACTAGAGCTAATAGGTTTAGGAGAGCAATCCTGTAGTCCCTAGACAGAGTCTGGGGAGCCATAGGATACTTCGGATTCCTGGATCTGAGGCTGGAGGCAATGCTCCAACCTTGGACCCAGCAGTCTGAGCTCCCCTTCCATTTCCCCTTTCCCTTGCAGCTGGCATGTAGAGAACTATACCAGTTGCCTCCGAAAGCTGCAAAAACAAGCTTGGAGAGGAGAGAAGGAGGGGGAGGAGACCGGGCCAGGGGCTGGCTTTCAAAGGCTGTTGTTAGATGAGGGTTTAGCCCGGGCTGAAACCTGGGCTCACCACTGTGCGTGCAGATGACGCACAGGGGATCCCAGGGTCAGGCTGGGCTAAAACCTCCCTTGACCCGGGATAACCGGATCCACTTTTGGCCCAGTTTTTCTGCAGCCCCGGGTTCCGCGGCTTTTCCTGGCTACACGGCTTACTCGCGAGTAGCCAGGAGAAGCCGCACACTGGGCACAGCGCTTCATAGGAGCGCTGTGCCCATCGGGCTTGGGGCAAGGGAATTGCAGGGGGGAGATGGGAGCAGAGGGGGTTGAGCGGACGGGTAAGCAAGCGGGCGAGTGGGGGGGTGAGCAGACGGGCGAGCGGGTGAGCGGGGGGAGCGGACCGGCGAGCGGGGGGGGCATCAGACATTGTGGGGGGGAAATCGGGGGCAGGGGGGAGCAGGGAACCCTTTTTTTTTTAAAAAAAAAAAAAGCCTTACCTTTTCGTTGGTGCGTTCCTGTGCACATGGCCCCTTTAATTTTTTAAAAAAATGGCCGACGTGATGGGGCTTTCCCTTACCCCATCACGTGTTACGTCTGCCTAGGGGCGACGGCCCACGCTAGCTGCAGCACGACCTCGCCCCTACTCCCCACCGGATTACCAGGTAGGTCTAGCAAGGCCCAAAGACTCCTCCACTCCCCGCCCCCCCCAATCTCCTTCACTCCCGCACCACAGAAATCCCAGGGAAATGGAGGGATCATAAACTGCCCAGAGAGCTTCAGCTATTGGGCTGTATAAAAATGCAATAAATAAATAAATAAATAAATAAATAAATAAATAAATAAATGAAATCTTCTCTCCCTGCTCATGTGCATACACAGGGATGACCCAGGGGAAAGGCATGGTGTACACATGCCCATAGTCTTCAGCCTCGTGTTTTGATTGACTAGGTGCTCTGGATCAGACCACAAGTGACTCTCTCCTTTGCCACAGAACTCCTTTGATAATCCACGTGCTTGGCTCCACTGTTCACATTTCTTCTCCCTGTCAAACATAATTCTTGCTCCTGTGCCACTCACAGTACGGGCAGCCCCCTGAGACTAACTGTTGCTATCCAGGTTTCCTAATATTGCTAACTGTTCAGCTGTTCTGGAACTGAAAACGCAATACACCGGTCCTGTTTGAGCCCGATCTCAAAGCAAAGTGTTTCCCCCTGTCAAATGGTTTACTGTAACATATTTGATGTAAACCATGTTGACATCATAATTGTATGATGAGGAGAAGCACTTTATAGTGATAATCTGTGCAGTCCTACTTCTCTCAGAATACTTGCATTCTCAAAGGTGTGGGTTTATGAGGGGTTGTGTGTGCATGTATGTGTGCGCATTCTATATATGCAACAACTACTGCTGTTTCTTTGCATGTGAATGCATCAAGGTAAGAGTGTTCTTTCTCTTCCTCTGTACAGCTTATAGGAATGATCTGAAGGGCAACGAAATCCAAAAGTCCTTAATAAAGTATGTCAAAAGGAGCCCTCTGAACTGTCTGCCTCACCTGTTCCAATTTCCTTCTGTGGCTAAAAGATGATTTCAAGCCTCCTCTGTCATCTTTTGTTATATTAGCAAGATCTCCTGTGGGCTGTGCTGCCTGTCAGTGAATAATGACAGGTCCTTTTACCCAACGGGTGTTTTCTTGATACCTTCCTTGATGTTTGTTGCCTTCCATTTCTCCAAATTTCTCTCCCTTCCTTGATTTTGTTTTGTTGCTGCTGCTGCTGTTTTTAATCTCTGTTTCTCTCCCTCGACTACAATTGCTTTTCCCACACATTTCTGTGCCCTCATTTCCCATTTTTCTTTTCTCTTGTGCTTTTCCTGATTGGGACTGAGTGCTAGTTGTAGGGGTTTCCGTGTATCACTGAGACTGCAGAATATGACAAATGATTTGCTTTATACAAGTTGTTGAACCTCTTCATTTGTCTCTTGGTAAGACTGAGAGACCCTTGGGCATGGTAAGCTGTTTGTTAATATTTACAATATTTTATATAAGGTAGCAATGAAACATTTCACACTATACATAAAGGGAAATTATATTAGGGATGAGTGTTACTGAATGTCCTCATTCACATGTACATGCAAACTTGCATGGGTATACCTATGGCTGAAGAACTCAGAAACAAAGAGATATTTTGCAAATATGCAGTCATCCACAGTGACCCTTATATCAGAGTCCAGGTTCTTAGGCCCTGCCCACCACTGGGAGTCATCTCCGAAGAGCTCCTCCAAAATTAAATTCAGGCCTTTCGGATGACAAGGTTTACATTCCTGCTTCCCAGTGTATTTTGACAAGAAGTGTGGAAATTAGAAACATTTCAGGAGGAAGAGAAAGAAAGAAAGTTATTGATCCAGAGTAAAGGGAACTCAAAGGACCTTGCATCCTTGTTGGATACCTGGAAACGTTCAAGCTACTCTTTGGTCTTCATACAGGGTTCTGATCTCAAGCTATGGTGTAATCACCTCAGATCACAATATGTTATATTCTTAGTCCTATGGAGATGTGGGCTGATATAGGCAATGATGGGGAGCTTAAGCAACTGCTTAAGCTGCTATTAGGGGTGCCAGAGAGTACCCCCTCCCTCCAAAGATGCGGAATACATTTCAGAAATAGGATTTAGAATGGATATTCTGGCTACTCCAAGAAAAGAAAAGCAAACACAGAGATTGGGGCTGTTAGAAACACGATTTTGAAATGAAATTGCTTGGACAAAGTGGTGAAAGTTTAAACACTCTGTTTTATTGAGCAAACTTGCAAGTTTGGGTGTCTAGGCAGGTAGGCACACCCACCAGTTAGTGCATAGTCTTTTTATCCCTTAGCCCAGCCGAAGCAGTCCCTCCCCAGTCTCTCCATTGGTCAGAGACTAAAGGGGTTACAGCCTATCCCGGTACGCCTTGTAACTCCTCCCTTGTTTACTTGCTTTTTCATTTCATTTGATATTCCACCCACTATTATTTACTTATGTCCAAATTTAGATTTTATTCTTTCTGGGCACACCTTTCTTTATTCCTCCTCATCACGTCCCCCCCATAAGGTCATGAGTTCAAACAACAGATTTGTTTCTCTTCCCTTATCATAACCGCAAAAACATAAATTCTGACAGTTCACATAGTTATTTAACTCATAAATTCTGAGGGGCTCCAGTAAGTCTAACACACAATTCCGTTACTCATATTATCTCTGTTATAATAATATGACCTTCCCTCTGCTAGGTCTTCTCCCCTTGCCCTTTGCCATCTTCACCATCCCAGCTGAAAATACCAACATTCCTTTTAGCTGACCCATTTCAGAAACTCTCACAAAATGTTTTAATAATGCATTATCTACTATATTTCCCTTATAACATCTATATAATCCATTGGTTATATCTCATCACAATACACTCATAACCCTGAAAAAGCAACATATTTTTCTATATATAACAGGGCCACAGCTAGACCTAAGGTTTATCCTGGGATCATCCAGGGTTCGCCCCTGCCTGAGCACTGGATCCCCTGTGTATCACCTAGATGAACAGGTTTGAACCCTGGACAATCCAGGGATAAACCTTAGGTCTAGCTGTGGCCTAGGATACAGCTGCCCATAATCCTGACAGAATCCAGCACTCAGAATGGTTGCAAGGAAGGAAGGAAGGAAGGAAGGAAGGAAGGAAGGAAGGAAGGAAGGAAGGTGATAATTATGAACTGAAAGAGCAACTCAAAATACATTTTTGTTTATCCCAAATCGAATATCCCTTTCTTTTTGAAAATGTTTCTTTCTTAAAGGTAAAGTTTTGAATTTTTGTTGATACAAAAATGCATTTTTAATGTTTTAAACACTTGTAAATCTTTGAATGTACAAAAGAACAGAAGTAGCTTACACATCATTATCGTTAGACTGCAGCAATAAAATAAGAACTAGAACAGGACCAGTAAAACAGAGACGTACAGGTATGCTTCGATTCCAATGGAAACCAAACCAAAGATTACATTTTCCTGATCTGTGCATAAATAGCATGTGGTGAACACCTGTTTTCTGAAAGAAATAAAAGGATGGCAAATCATGTAAAATGCCTGTAGGCTTGTTTATTATTTTAGAAGCCTAAGTTGGTATGTGAGCTTCTCGGCAATAGCTATGTGCCAAATCTTTTGGTAGCCAACTTCAATTGAAATTACAGTATCATTGTTCCAATATCTTACGAAAACTAATTTTGCTGCCACTGATAGGAACAAAATTAGCTCCTTATGCTGTATTGCTTTAAGCTGTTCCTAAAAAATGCCCAATAAGGCTATTTTGGGATCTCTGGGAATTTGTTGTTCATTAATTGCCGAAAGGTCTCTGCTAAGGGGCACTACATCACATGTGTTAATAGGTGCTTTTACAGCCAAATCCTTTCCAACGTTCCAGTGGATGTGAGCCCATTATTCATGAAAATTTTAGTGGTGTAATATACTACTTATGAATTAATTGAAGCACGGATTCCCTTACATGTGCAAAGACTGAGGCCATAGGTAGATGGGGTAATATCCCAGGGATTGTCCCGTGATCGTCCTTGTGCGCCCACATGATGCAATCCCTCCCTTTCCCTGGGATATCACCCTACCCTTTAGTCACGTTTTTCCATGGTCTCAGGGTGAGCCCGAGACCGCAGAACGTGTGTGCAGGTGTCACTGTTTGTCCTGGCTCCTCGCAGTTACTTGTGAGGAGCTAGGAACTGCGCACGGGGTGCAGAACTCATAGAATCATAGAATAGCAGAGTTGGAAGGGGCCTACAAGGCCATCGAGTCCAACCCCCTGCTCAATGCAGGAATCCACCCTAAAGCATCCCTGACAGATGGTTGTCCAGCTGCCTCTTGAATGACTCTAGTGTGGGAGAGCCCACAACCTCCCTAGGTAACTGATTCCATTGTCGTACTGCTCTAACAGTCAGGAAGTTTTTCCTGATGTCCAGCTGGAATCTGTCTTCCTTTAACTTGAGCCCGTTATTCCGTGTCCTGCACTCTGGGAGGATTGAGAAGAGATCCTGGCCCTCCTCTGTGTGACAACCTTTTAAGTATTTGAAGAGCGCTATCATGTCTCCCCTCAATCTTCTCTTCTCCAGGCTAAGAGAAGTTACTTGTGAGGAGCTAGGAACTGTGCACGGGGTGCAGAACTCCTCAAGAGCTCTGCGCCCATCAGGGGTGGGATGAGGAGAGTGGGTAAATTATTAAAAACAAAAACAAAAAACTTATCTTTCAGTGCACGAGTGCTCGTGCACTCCTTCTGTGTGGTTTTTTTTTTTAAAAAAAAAACCAAAATGCCGGGCGTGACATCTTGTTCCTCCGAGGTCATTACGCGCTGTGTGTAAACGGAGAGGTCTCGCGATAACAATATCACAATAACAATATCACGAGATCCTCACCCCTCCGTCGTGCTAGACCCGTAGGTCTAGCTTTGGCCTGATTGGAATGGTTTTGGTTCCATACTGAGGAACCAAACTTTTTTCCTCTGCTATCTTCTTTCTTACTGATATCTTCTTCCAAAATCGTATTAAGCCCTTTAAGATTTCTTGTTGGGTAGTCAGTTAAAATCCTAGAAATATTTGACACTATTTTTTATTTTTTTATTTAGAATTATACTGTGCTCCAGCTTGCCTGGTCTTTCATGCATTTATTTTCTAAAAAGTAAGCAACCTGGAGTAGTTGTAGCCAGTTAGTGCAGGACACGGAATAATGGGCTCATGTTATGAATGTGTCACCTGTTTCCTGCCAGCCACATAGTTCCTTATCAGGAATTTCTAGTGGCAGCACTTGGAATGAGAGCCAACTTTTTGGGAGCAAGGATACCCTTTTTGTGGCCACTCGTCCCAACCAGGATAGATTTACGTTTTAAGGTCAACTTTAAACTGGGACTGGACTGGACCAAAGTTAGGCTGCTTTAGTTTGGATAGGTGTGGATAGGAACATCCAAAAATTTCAACAACTTGTAGCACAGAGCAAAGCCTGATAGGGCTGGATTTGTTGCCGATCTCCTGGAGAGAAATTACAGCAAAGTAGTTCCAGTTTAGTGTAATTAATTAATTTTGAATACTGCCACATCCCCATACTTTTGTAGTTCTTTCTGGACTAGTGGGACTGATGTAAGGAGATCAGTGAAGAATAGGGCAACATCGTCTGCAAAGCTATTGGGTAGATTGAGGGAGCCATTCACCTCCATCCCCTTTGTAGAGGGATTGGGTCTCAAAGGGCTCATCTACACCAAGCAGGACATTCCACTATGGAAGTGCTTTGAAAGCGGTATATAAAAGGCAGGAGCCACACTATTGCTTTATAGCGGTATTGAAGTGCACTGCAGGATCTACACTACTGCTTTATAGTGGTACCGAAGTGCACTGAGAACTGTTGGGGCCCATGGCACAACTGCACCAAGCAGGATATAACACTATGGAAGTGGTATGAAAGCGGTATATGGTATGTGTCAATGGGCCCCAACAGTTGTCAGTGCACTTCAATACTGTTATAAAGAATAGTGTGGCTCCTGCCTTTTATATACCGCTGTCATACCACTTTCATAGTGGAATATCCTGCTTGGTGTAGATGAACCCCAAGTCTTTGCAAAGGGCTCTAAGGAGAGGGCAAATAAAAATGGGGAAAGGAGGTGCCCCTTATGAACAGTGCATCGACCCTGATAGTTGTATTAGATGATAGATATAACACTTAACATGGCATTCATAAACCCAACTCCCATTTGCATTTTGCTGAGCAAACATATTAAGAAAGGCCGTTCTAAGTGATCAAAGGCTTTTCAGGCATCTAAGTTGTCTCTTTGAGATGGATGACATTAAGACGCCATTGGATGAAGCCTGTTCAATCGAGATTGATGCATTGGGTTATGAAGCCATTGATTCTAGTTGCCAGGATTGACATCAGAAGCTTCATGTCCTGATTTATAAGCGCTGTTGGACTGTACGATTGGGCCAGCTTGGAGTCCCCAACCTTGCTATTGCTTGCAGTATTTCGTCCTCAGTAATCTCTCGATTCAATATATTACAGTATTCTTTATATAGTGGCTGGATCCCACTTTATCTAGATATTTTTCAGTTCTCAAATGTGCGGATAGTTTTGTCAAATTTAGCTAAATTTTCACACATCTTTTTGCTCGAGTGCACTGTGCTTCCCTTCTCATTTAGAAGTGCTGAGGTTCTCTTCCAAGCTATTCTTTTCTGTAGGGCATTTGCTAGACATTTTCAACTTTTATTCCCAAAATACTAATATTTTGTTGCAAATACAGATGTTGGGTAGCAATCTTATGCACCCCTAATGCCTCTGGCTCATCTTGGTTCTAAGGGCCTTTCTACACCTAAGGATTATCCCAGGAAAATGGAGGGATCGTCCCTGCCTGCTCCCGGGATCCCCTGTGTGTAATTTGCATGCATAGGGGACGATCCCGGGACAATCCAGGGATAAATGGCTGGTGTAGACATGCCCCTAGTAGATCCCTAGTGGAACATTTTCTTTCTTTCTTTCTTTCTTTCTTTCTTTCTTTCTTTCTTTCTTTCTTTCTTTCAATGAAGCTGTTCTAATTTGGCTACCTCTGCTTCCAATTGCTTATGCCTGGTTTCATTACTTCTCTTGAGAACTGATGGCTGATTTATACAGGACACACAGATTACTGCCTTCATATTTATTTATTTATTTATTTATTTATTACATTTTTATACCGCCCAATAGCCAAAGCTCTCTGGGCGGTTCACAAAAATTGAAACCGTAATAAAACAACCAACAGGTTAAAAGCACAAATACAAAATACAGTATAAAAAGCACAACCAGGATAAAACCACACAGCAAAATTGATATAAGATTAAAATACAGAGTTAGAACTGTACAATTAAAATTCAAGTTAAAATTAAGTGTTAAAATACTGAGAGAATAAAAAAAGTCTTCAGCTGGCGATGAAAGGAGTACAGTGTAGATGCCAGGCGGACCTCTCTGGGGAGCTCATTCCACAACTGGGGTGCCACAGCGGAGAAAGCCCTCCTCCTAGTAGCCACCTGCCTCACTTCCTTTGGCAAGGGCTAACGGAGAAGGGCCCCTGTAGATGATCTTAAGGTCCGGGCAGGTAGATATGGGAGGAGGCGTTCCTTCAAATAACCTGGCCCCAAACCGTTTTGGGCTTTAAATGTCAATACCAGCACTTTGAATCGGGCCCGGACCTGGACTGGCAGCCAATGAAGTTGTAAAAGGACTGGCGTAATGTGATCTCGCCAGCCAGTCCCTGTTGGCAAGCCTGAGTGTGGCATGTGGTAGATCCCCTGGCTTATTCAATTGAAAGTATTGTATATTTCCCCACACCTTGTCAGTAGTGTCTTATCTCATTAAAATTGGTGGGTTAAGCCTCCATACATGTGTGGTAGGCTGTTGCCCATTGATATTAAGTGTGGTTATGACAGGGCTGTGGAGACTGTAGAGCTGTCAATCATTGAGTTTGGTATGGAACTGTATAGACTTCTGGAAAGTAGGATATAGTCAATACTTGCATGTGTATGGTGTCATGGAAATGGAAATAATATGTAGAGTTCTTTCCTCTGGGGTTATGATCCTTCCAGGAGTCCAGCAATTCATAATCCTGTGTACAATCATCTAAATTCCATTTTTTTCATCCCTTACAGTCGAAATCTCCACCCACTATTACCTCACCATTCTTGCAGGTCTCAAGGCGTTCAGGGATAGTCGCCAGAATTGACCGCTGGCCTGAATTTGGAGCATAAATTGTTCCAATTATGAAAGTGCGGTCAGCGTAGTTCCCCTTGGTAAACAAAAATCAACCCCCGGGGTCTCTTAATTCACGTTTGCATTGAAAGGCCAGCATGTTTGACAGTATGAATGTGACTATTCTGGACTTTGATGTCCCTCAGGCCACACATTTTTGCTCAAACCACTGATGAAGTAGTAATCCATCCCCTAATTTTGTTTTCTGGGTTCCTGAGTCTTTTCAGGCTTTTCTTTTTTGATGGAATTTAAGACTCTTTGACTTTTTACCAGATTGCCCAGTCCCTTTACATCCAGGCTTAGAATTTTAAGCTCCCCTGTGGTATATATCCACTGTAAGGTTTACAAGTCCCACTACTTGGGCTTTCACTGGAAAGTGTATCCATACTGTCTGCTGTTCTGAACTGTGTAACAAGTAACAGAAACAGAAGTCAACATCAAAACATTCTGCCAGCATATAGAGGGGATTCCAATTAGGTTCCCTGTCTCAGCAACTCAGGGAGCTGTCTCCCTGCACTAGGCATAAACTGGAGTTGTCATGAAACATGTTACACTCAGGTCTCGCCACATCGCTGACATTTAAAAATGTTACTTTCAGATTTGAAATAGCTTTCACTTTTATACAAAAAAAACTAATATGTGTTTGCATTGGTAATACCCCTGCATGTGAACCAATCTATATAAGCTTTCCACTACATGCATCTTCATGCACGTAAGCATGACTTGATACCTGTAGTCAAGGTCTCAGTCCATACTTATAATCTCCCATTCATCTAACCTTCTTTTTTCAGCAATGGTACGTTGTGAAGGGGCCTCTCAGTATAATCTCAGTTAAAAACTACCTCTTCTGATTGACAGAGCCTAAGCATAGAAGTCTTCCATCAGGTAGTAAGTCTCCTTTTTTAGTCTTTTGGAGGCATGGTGGATGAGTGGCCTTTCTGGTCACAGTTTTCCAGACTGGGTTGATGCTAGTAGCTGTCTTCTTCTTCTTCCCCATCATACAGGATGTCCTCATCTGGTGGCCCCTCTAACACTAGTGATGAAAACATGGCTTTTGCCTTAAAAATGACACCAGCCCTTACAAATGACTACCAGGGCTGGTGTTACCATAGAGGCCACTCAGGCGGCTGCCTAGAGCTCCAAGCTAAGAGGAGCTCCAAGCACTCACACGCATTGGCTGTGAGCCAGCCTGGCCCGAGGATTCAGCTGGGCCTGGGCGGGCGAGATGGTGCCCCGTGCCCGCCCAGCTGAAGCGAAGCCAGGGACCCTGGGGTGGGGGTGGGGCAGCTCCACATTCAGACTTCCGGAATGCGCCTGGAAGAGATAGAGAGAATGTATGGGAGAGAATGCATGAGGTCTTTGAGTGAATGCATGTGTTCCTGCATGTGTTTGTTTGGAGTGAGTGATGCTGAGTGTGTGTGTATGCGCGCGCATGTGTGAGTTGGGGAGGACGATTTGGAGGTGATATTCCTATTAAATAATGCATTTTAGACCCATAGACGTTCCTTTCCAATTTGTTTGCTATAATTGGCATGATGTGTTTCTTGCACTTTAAAATAAATTTAGCACTTTCAAGTTTTGTGCCTCTTATTTTTTCCAGGATTCTTAAAAATCAAAGTTGGCATTTGTGTGTGTGTGTGTGTGTGTGTGTGTGTGTGTGAAAATAGCTCACCTTGCATAGAGCGCAAAATAGTCTGGCACCAGCCCTAATGACTACTAGGTAAAAAGGGAAGCCCCACTGATACCTGAATTTAGCATCCTTGAGTTCAGCTTTGAAGAGTCAGAACAATAGCCTCTTTCAACGGGTCTTCACACTTTGGTCTTGACAAATCTTAACAGGTAAGGCAATATCCCGAGGCAAGGACGGATCATCTCTTCCTTCTCCCGGGTTGCCCTGTGCGTCATGTGGACGCACAGGGATGATTCCGGGGCAATCCCCGGGATATCGCCCTGTCTAGCCATGCCCTAGGTGATAAGTGACATGACTCTAGTAGCATGCACTGGCTTTGTTATGCTTTGCATGAAAAGACCCGAGTCTCTCTTAGGATGCTTTTGCTAAACGTAGATTCATTGTAGCTCTTGCCTGGCTTGCAAGACATTGAGGTGTGCTTTAGTTCTCTAGCTACAAAAGTGGTTTGCTGTCCTTGGCGGGTAGAAAGAAAATAAGCTGAGAGGCATGAACTGTGCGGGCATCTATTGATAAATTAGATTCACCTTTTCAGGTAGTTTTGTACTGTTTCCCAAGAGAGTTGCATAGATGCTGGTGTGATGTGCCCTTGCAGTTGTCTGCACAAACAGGAAAACGTTTTAAAAAGTGTGAGACAGGCTTCTTCAAGGAGGTGCAAATACACCAAATTGCCATGGCCTCTTTTCAATATCATTGAGTGATCCTTTACTGGAGAAAAGAAGTAGAGTGCATTCTCAACCATTCACTGAAACACAACTCGCTGGCTGGGGGGGGGCAGCTCTTGAATCTCTTCCCTCCCACTTAAATGTTGACATGTCAACATTTTAGGATGGTTTTGTCAGCTCTCAGATGGAATAAAATTGTACAGTTGTTAGCCTGTCATATGAAAGTTTAGCAACACTTCTATAGAAAACATAAAACCAAATATTTCTGAAGCTTGTTTTTTTATATTGTCCACTTTGAAGCTGATGCCTTTGGGCTGTATGGTGGTTCAATGATGTATTTATTTATTATTATTTATTTATTTAGAATATTTATATACCGCTCCCCATTGAAAAATTTCGGAGCGGTGTTCAAGATGAAATGAAAATAAAAACAGAATAAAACAGTTAAAACAAATTTTAAAAGTAGCAAGTACATACAAGGCTGCATATTGAGGAAAGGCTTCTTGGAATAAAGATGTTTTCAGGAGGCGCCAAAAGGAGTACAAGGTTGGAGCCTGCCTGATCTCCAGAGGCAGGGAATTCCACAGGAGGGGAGCCACCACGCTGAAGGCTCTTCCCCTGGTGGACTGGAAGGGTGGATCCCTGTGGAACCACCAGGAGCAGGCCCTCGGATGACCTCAGTGACCGGGGCAGGTTGGTAGGGGAGAAGGCGCTCTCTCAGGTATCCTGGTCCCAAGTTATTTAGGGCTTTGTACACAAGTACAAGAACCTTAAACCTGGCCCGGTAGTGAATAGGCAGCCAGTGCAGTTCCCTCAGCAGAGGAGTTCCATGCTGGAAAGGGGCAGCTCTAGACAGCAGCCGAGCTGCAGCAAAGCATATTGGCCCCACACCCTGCAAAAAGAAAAAGAAAAAGTGTGGAAATGGTATCTTGCTGATTGAAATCAACAAGTGACACTTCTGGGGGAAGAAACCCACATATAACACATTCCTATGCATGCCTACTCAGAAGTCCCATTGATTTCAATGGGGCTTACACCTAGGTGAGTATAGGATTGGAGCCTTAATATGTGTCCTATGGAAATAAATGAGTGTTGCACACAAATTGCTCTTGTGTATTTTAGGGTGGTATACTGTACTCTCTGTAAAACTAGTCCCATTATATGAAATCAATAATGCTACTTAAAAGTGTTGCATAATTTGTACAGTAATCAATTCCCACGATAGAGTATGATTTAAAATTCAAATTTGAGATGTCCACCACTCTGCCGCTAAGATCATCTTCTTGGCCCGCCGCTCTGACCATGTCACTCCACTTCTGAAATCTCTTCATTGGCTTCCAATTCACTCCAGAATCCAATATAAACTTCTCCTGCTGACCTTCAAAGCTCTTCACGGTCTAGCGCCTGCCTATCTCTCCTCTCTCATCTCACACTATCGCCCCGCTCTGGCTCTCCGCTCCTCTGATGCCATGCTTCTCGCCTGCCCCAGGACCTCCACTTCCCTTACTCGGCTCCGTCCTTTTTCTTCTGCTGCCCCTTACGCCTGGAACGCTCTTCCAGAACACTTGAGAACTACCAACTCAATCACAGCTTTTAAAACTCAGCTAAAAACTTTTCTTTTCCCTATAGCTTTTAAATATTGAGTTTGTTCTGACCCTATACTGTCAGCTTCACCCTACCCGGTGCCTGTTTACACTTCCCTGTGCCTGTTTGCATTCTCCTTCCCTCCTTATTGTTTACTACAACTTTATTAGATTGTAAGCCTATGCGGCAGGGTCTTGCTATTTACTGTGTAATCTGTACAGCACCATGTACATTGATGGTGCTATATAAATAAATAAATAAATAAATAAATAAATAAATAATAATAATAATAATAACTGGTTATCTTTGTTCTAGGGAGCATGACTTCTGCAACATCACCAATCATTTTAAAATGGGACCCCAAAAGTTTGGAAATCAGGACTCTTACCGTGGAGAGGCTATTGGAGCCTCTAGTTACACAGGTAAGTTATTTAGCACAGCCTTAGCACTTGTTCTGATTGCAAGTTATGTTTTGTCATGTCTCATGTAATTAGAGTTCATGTTTATAGGTGTAGCATTTCCCCCTCATGATTACAGGACAGAAAGACAAGGTTGGTGAGATAACTTCAATCGGGACTACTTGTATTACACATTTTTCAAGCTTCATTGAACATTTCTCTTCTGAAAGAGGGGTGAGACAAGTGTCAAGCCTGACATAAGAACGCTCTAAATTAATATGTGCCTGCTGGGTGACCAGGAGTTGTCATTGTCACAACTAATCTTATGCTAATAGGTAGATGGGAATTCAGCATTATAAGGATGGGAAAAGTCTTGTTTTACAGGGCTGATTTGAACAGGAATAATGATGATTGCACACCAAAATAATTCATGTGCTAGCTACTTTTTACTAGTATAGCCCGGCCTCTAGAGCAGGGGTCCCCAAACATTTTGGACCCGTGGGTGTACCCATGGGTGTACGGGTTCCTCTCTATTCGGCCCTGGTTAGACCTCATCTAGAGTATTGTGTCAAGTTCTGGGTTCCACAGTTCAAGAAGGACACAGACAAGCTGGAGCGTGTTCAGAGGAGGATGATCAGTGGTCTGGAAAGAAAGCCCTATGAAGAGAGACTGAAAGAACTGGGCATGTTTAGCCTGGAGAAGAGAAGATTGAGGGGAGACATGATAGCACTCTTCAAATACCTAAAAGGTTGTCACACAGAGGAGGGCTAGGATCTCTACTCCATCCTCCCAGAGTGCAGGACACGGAATAAGGGGCTCAAGTTAAAGGAAGCCAGATTCCAGCTGGACATCAGGAAAAACTTCCTGACTGTTAGAGCAGTACGACAATGGAATCAGTTACCTAGGGAGGTTGTGGGCTCTCCCACACTAGAGGCCTTCAAGAGGCAGCTGGACAACCATCTGTCAGGGATGCTTTAGGGTGGATTCCTGCACTGAGCAGGGGGTTGGACTTGATGGCCTTGTAGGCCCCTTCCAACTCTGCTATTCTATGATTCTATGATTTAAGAATTTGAGAAACTGCTGTGGGGATTGCTACAGAATGCCTAATCGATGGGTGATCACTTTGTTGTCTATCTCTTGAGTTCAGTCTGTGTTTTATTCAGCATAAACTTTTATTTTGTGCCTTTTGGACACCACAGTGGCTCTGTTCAGAAGACACCTTAAACCATGGCTTTAAGCCATGGTTTAAGGTGTCTTCTGAATGGGGCGAATGTGTCTTTAATAAGAGATTGTCTAATTCAGCACATTGCTGACAGTGCAATACAGATAATGCTTCTTCTAAACATATGTTTTGGCAGTGTCCAGTAGTTGCTTCTTTTGGGGAGGAGGTTATTACACAGATACATTTTGTACTGGAACAGTCTTTAATATTCAGTGAATATTCTTTTAAATGATTTACCTACTTCATGGAAATTAGGAAATAGCTTAAATTGATTTTTTTTGGCATCATTTTGATAGCTAAAAGGCTGCTATTAGAGCATCAGAAGGATAAACACGCCCCTCCTACAATGCAATGGATTTAGGACTTTGCAACGCATTCAATATTTTAATGAGTGGCCTATAGACTTTCAAATGGACACTTATTTGGATATTTGGTCTGCTTTTGTGGAAACCTATGTAGAACTGCTCGAAAGTTATATGCATTTCATACAAATCCATGTACGTTTATTTAAAAAATGGGGCATTCAGGTGCCCACGGGCACGATGTTGAAGACAGCTTTGTGTGCATCAGTTTCCCTTGCCTTTAGAGGATTTAATTCTCACCGTTGTTGCTGTTTCCCATTTTGTCAAAATCCAGACTCTAAAGTCGTAGGAGTAGAGCCCTGATGACTTGTTTATGCCGTTCTGTGAAATGCTATATACATTATAGCTCTGAATAAATAATATTTTTCAATACATTTCCTAGGGATTTTGAAGAGGGACTAACAATATTGCAGCAAATTGTCAGAGAAATTACTTTTCTTGTTGATATCACTGTAATAAATGCTGCTGACACTTTATTTCATAATCACATGTAGCAAAGATAGGGGTTTCCCCCCCGTTTCTTTTCATACTGACAGCCATTCAGATGTTTTAATCAGTGGCTTCAGAAACACAAGAACCGGCCTATTATATAATTCTGAAATAAATGAATGCTCTCATAGTTAGTGCTCCTATTTGAGGACACATTTCTTTAGCACATGTTTAGTAGATCCTCTTGTCATCTTTAGAACATAGAGTGAAATGAGTGACTATAAGCATAGGAAGGAATATTATTATTATTATTATTATTATTATTATTATTATTATTATTATTTATATAGCACCATCAATGTACTATTAATATTAACGTATTATTAATGTATTATTATAATGTATTATTAATGTATTATTAATGTATTATTAATGTATTAATGTACTATTAATGTATTATTATTATTATTATTAATAATAATAATAATAATAATAATAATAATTTTATTTGTTACCCGCCTCTCCCTCTGGATTGAGGCGGAGTACAACACATATGCAAACACCATAAAATACATATAATTGATTAAAACATTTAAAACTAATACAATATTAAAAGGAGCACATTATTAAAAAGCATCTTAAAATTCAACTGGGTAGGCCTGCTGGAAGAGGTCAGTCTTTATGGCTTTCTTATTTATTTATTTATTTATTTATTACATTTTTATACCGCCCAACAGCCGAAGCTCTCTGGGCGGTTCACAAAAATTAAAACCATAATAAAACAATCAACAGGTTAAAAGCACAAATACAAAATACAGTATAAAAAGCACAACCAGGATAAAAATCATGCAATAAAATTGATATAAAATTAAAATACAGAGTTAAAACAGGAAAATTTAAATTAAAGTTAAAATTAAGTGTTAAAATACTGAGAGAATAAAAAAGGTCTTCAGCTGGCGACAAAAGGAGTACAGTGTAGGGGCCAGGCGGACCTCTCTGGGGAGCTCATTCCACAGCCGGGGTGCCACAGCGGAGAAAGCCCTCCTCCTAGTAGCCACCTGCCTCACTTCCTTTGGCAGGGGCTCACGGAGAAGGGCACTTGTAGATGATCTTAAGGTCCGGGCAGGTACATATGGGAGGAAGCGTTCCTTCAAATAACCTGGCCCCAAACCGTTTAGGGCTTTAAATGTCAATACCAGCACTTTGAATCGGGCCCGGACTGGACTGGCAGCCAATGAAGTTGTAAAAGGACTGGCGTAATGTGATCTCGCCGGCCAGTCCCTGTTAGTAAATGGGCTGCCCTGTTTTGTACCAGCTGAAGCTACCGGACCATTTTCAAAGGCAGCCCCACGTATAACGCATTGCAGTAATCCAAACGAGAGGTTATCAGAGCATGGATAACTGTAGCTAGGCTATCTTTGTCCAGATAAGGGCGTAGTTGGTATATCAACCTAAGCTGATAAAAGGTGCTCTTTGCCACTGAGTTCACCTGTGCCTCAAGTGACAGTTCTGGATCCAAGAGCACCCCCAAACTACGGACCCGATCCTTTAGGGAGAGTGCAACCCCATCCAGGACTGGGCAAACATCACCTCGCCGGACAAAAAGAACCACCTGCTAACAGTACCTCCGTCTTGTCTGGATTGAGTCTCAGTTTGTTAGCCCTCATCCAGTCCATTACCGTGCCCAGGCACTGGTTCAGAACAGTCACTGCCTCACCTGGGTTTGATGAAAAGGAAAGGAAGAGCTGGGTATCATCCGCATATTGATGACACCTCAGTCCACATCTCTGGATAACCTCCCCCAGCGGCTTCATGTATATGTTAAACAGCATAGGGGATAAGATAGAGCCCTGTGGAACCCCATGGCTTAGGAACTTCTTAAATTCCAGAAGACTGTTGATGAATCTCTCCCAGCAGGCCATTCCACAATCTGGGAGCGGCAGAAGAGAAGGTCCGCTGGGTAATGGTTGTCAGCCTAGTTTTGGCTGACTGGAGTAAATTCTCCCCAGAGGACCTGAGTGTGCGGGGTGGATTGTACAGGAGAAGGCCATCCCGCAGGTAGCCTGAGCCCAAACCATGTAGGGCTTCAACACTTTATACTTCACCTGGAAACTAATTGGCAGCCAGTGAAGAGATTTTAAAACTGGTGTAATGTGGTTACCCCTAGTTGTACCGGTGACCAGCCTGGTTGCCATATTTTGAACTAGTTGATGTTTCCGGACTAGGCACAAAGGTAGCCCTATGTAGAGCACATGGCAGAAGTTGAGCCTTGAAGTTACCAGCGCGTGCACTACTGTCTTTAGATCTTCTGACTCTAGGAAGGGGTGCAGCTGGCGTATCAGCCAAAGCTGATAGTAGGCACTCCTGGTTATCACATCTATCTTGGCGGTCATTTGGAGCAACAGATCCAGAATCACCCCCAAGCTGTGAACACAGTCTTTCAGGGGGAGTGTAACCCCATCCAGAACTGGTTGACACACCTCCAAACCCAGGTTATGGCTTTTGACAGCAAGCACCTCTGTCTTTTCTGGATTCAGCTTCAGTTTGTTTTTTCTCATCCAGCCAAAACACAGAAGCTCAAAGAGCTGCTGTGGAAAGCAAAGCAAAAGGAATGCCCAGAATATGGAAGGATGAAAGAAGACCAAGGCCATAGCTAGACCTAAGGTTTATCCCTGGATCGTCCAGGGGTCAAACCTGTTCATGTAACACACAGGGGATACCGGGAGCAGGCAGGGGCGAACCCTGGATGATCCCAGGATAAAGCTTAGGTCTAGCTGTGGCCCAAGTGTTCCCTTCATCGTACTGATTTTTTTAAAATACCAGCTAATGATAACGCTGTGCATATTCCATTTATAGGATTGTTGTCAGAATAGGTATCTGCAAATAATTATAAACCAGGGGACAGTTAAGAGAAAAAATGGTAGTTATGGGAATGAAATTGCAAAGACGTCATATCCCATTTCTCACCATATAAAGACTGGGGAAATTGCCAGCAGTCTGAAATCTTGTACAAGTGCAAAGCAAAAAACAACAACAACGAAAAACCAAAACAAAATGCAAAAAAGGGAGGAAAACCACTTAGAGTTATCTGTTGTATGACAGAATTGACTAAGTGGTCCCCCCCAAATATATTTAATGGAATTGAAATTATATTTCTTCTAAAACATTTTGGTAGGAGGTGTTCAGATTGCAACAATGAGTTGGAATTAGAATATCCTCTTGAAATGGAGGAATTGTTAATCTGAACTTCAGTTATTTAATTTTGTGTAATAGTCATGGACACTGCCATTCTACAGCTCTTAAATTAGATTTATAGCCATCTTAAGAAGCCATGAGGAAAGCATAACAAAATAGGATTGGTGGATGTTCATTAAGAAGATGGGAATTCAAAGTCTCTCTCTGCCCTTGGCAGGGTGGCGAATGAAAATTTCCAATCTAAATAAATACCCTTGGCAGCTCAGTTTGCTTATTTGTTGGCAGCAAGGTCAAGGACAGAAATAATCTCCCTTCTCTCAAGCGTGCCTCATCTCTGTTTGCCATATGCAATGATTTAGCTGGTTACAATGGTTCTACTTCATGGTGTCTGTCATTCACACATCTGGGCTTTGCATCTGTGCAGAGCCTCATTTGGGAAACTTCTACAGCTGAGGTGTTTGGGGCAGGAACCCCTCCTCCAATGCGTACTGCACATGCCTCAAAGTTTTCCCACACATTCCCCTCAATTCTCTTTCGACTGCCATCATGGCAGCATCAAGAGCCAGTGTGGTGTAGTGGCTAAAGTGTTGGACTAGGAGTCGGGAGATCTGGGTTCTAGTCCCCACTGGGCCATGGAAACCCACTGGGTGACTTTGGGCCCGTCACAGACTCGCAGCCCAACCTACCTCACAGGGTTGTTGCTGTGAGGATAAAATGGAGAGGAGGAGGATTATGTTCCTTGGAGGAAAAAAGGCGGGATATAAATGTAATAATAAGTAAATAAATAAATAAAATCGTATGGATCTTCTTGTTGGTTTTTCAGATTTTTGTTTCTTCTTCTTTCCTGATTAAAAAAAAAGTTTTATATCTCTATCTTTTTCTTCACCTTTACTAAAAAATTTACAGCTTTCTAACTTGTCGAAGTACAAATTTATTCTGTCCTGTTTCTGCATCCATTTGTGATTTTTTTTTTTTGTAAAAAGACCACATGAAAATTTACATGCATTTAAGAATGCAGTTCTCCTAGGCCTTAGCTAGACCTAAGGATTATCCCAGGCAAATGGAGGGGTCGTCCCTGCCTGCTCCCGGGATCCCCTGTGTGTCATTTGCATGCACAGGGATGATCCCGGGACAATCCCGGGACAAGGCCTGGTTTAGTCATGGCCCTAATATATTCATTTTTAATGTGTTTCTCTTAATGCAGACATTAGGAGAAATGTATACAACAATGCGTAAATTGAGAGAAATGCATACGTTAGGAGCATTTCTCTTAATATACATGTTTTTATATGCAATTTTCCCTAATGTACCCATTTTTTATTTAAGAACCCCATCACAAAATTCGGAAAAAATGTGAAAACTGAAGGTAATCCCCCATCCTGACTTTTGATTAACCCGCAGATCCTGTTAAAATAGTAAAATCTTTTTGTTTTTATCAGATGATGTCTTAGTAGTTTTGCATTTTTGTGTGCACATCAATCTAGAAGAGGAAGTCCAAATTGCTCCTGTGCGGGAAGAAAAGATGCAAGTAAATACTACATGAATTTCTTTCCCTCCAATTCAAGATTTCTAAGCTTATATAAATATTCCTACAGGGACTGATTCTGGCTCTCTCTTTCTAATATTGAAACAATCAGTTAGAAAGGCGGATGTGGTAGGGGAAGAACAAACTCTCGACCCACTTTAAGTCCTTGCAGGTTCATGACAATGCTGTCTATAATAGGTTAATGACATGCAATTAAAATATGCAAATTCAGTGTGGCTCCTGATGTACTTCCAACTTGGCCTTTGGTGCTGAACAAATTACCCGTCCCTAATTTAGCACAGGGGACTGCCTCTTCACTTCCGTGATTCACCAAGTTCCATGGTGTAATAGGATTTGGCTCTTGGAAGGAAATTAATTCGTATCATTCGGAGGCTCACACCTTGACTAAGGCTTCTGAGCCAAGGGGAAGAAGCAGCAGCAGCAACAGCAAATGCAGATACAATATTTTGCTCGGCGATTCCTTAATCAGTCAATACACTGGGCTCATCTACACAAGCAGGATATTCCACTATGAAAGTGGTATGAAAGCGGTCTATAAAAGGCAGGAGCCACACTACTGCTTTATAGCAGTATTGAAGTGCACTAACAACTGTTGGGGCCCATGACACATATCATATACTGCTTTTCATTTTCTGCTTTGCCCAGGCATATGGCGGCACATACTAATCACCCACATGTTTAGTTTTTAATCGGTTTTTAATGCTTTATGTGTGTATGTTCTGTGTTTTAGAGTTTTAAATTTTGTATACTTGTTTTTATCTCAATTTTAGAATTTCTGTAAACCGCCCAGAGAGCCCTTGCTATGGGAGCGGTATATAAGTGTAATAAATAAATAAATATATAAAATTCATACCACTTTCATAGTGTTATATCCTGCGTGGCATAGATGCGTCACGGGCCCCAACAGTTGTCAGTGCACTTCAGTACCACTATAAAGCAGTAGTGTAGTTCCTGCAGTGCTCTTAAATATCACTATAAAGCAGTAGTGTGGCTCCTGCCTTTTATATACCGCTTTCATACCGCTTTCATAGTGGAATATCCTGCTTCATGTAGATGAGCCCATAGAGAGGCTTGGAACGAAGTGACCTTGGGCTCTGTGACTTCCTTCAGTTTGCAAGGCAGAGACAGGCTCACGTAATAGGGCATGGCTTCTAGAAGAATATTGATCCACTTGCATGGGCTTCCATGAGTAGATCAATAAAGTTCTCAGTCTTTTCTCCGTCTCTGTGCTAAATTTCTATTCCAATAATGTGCATTTGTTGCCTTAATATCTGCATCACAAAGAAGCAAAACAAGTGTTCAGGATGCAAAAATAATGTTATTAATGAACAGCCCATTGCATTTTGACCTGCCCCTTGTTATGAGGCCATTTGCGGACTATCTTGATTAAATATTTTGTGAAAGCATTATTTTCTGTTACTCTTTTTTTAGGACTTTGTATTTTATTTATTTATTTTATATATTTTATTACATTTATATCCTGCCTTTTTTCCTCCAAGGAACCCAAGGCAGTGTACATACTCCTCCTTGCCCTCTCCATTTTATCCTCACAACAACCCTGTGAGGTAGACTGGGCTGAGAGTCTGTGACTGGCTCAAAGTCATCCAGTGGGTTTCCATGGCCCAAGTGGGGACTAGAACCCAGATCTCCTGATTCTCAGTCCAACACTTTAGCCACTACACCACACTGGCTATTTGAGGTGTAATACATGTCTCCTGGCACTACTAGAGACTTTCAAATATGTTAGTCCGCAGAGGTGAAATAGTAGGATAGTAGTTATTCATGAAACTGATAATATAACTAGAGGTAACACAAATTAGTTATGCTTCTTACATTGCATACTGATATATTGTTGTTGTTTTTTAAAAAAGGGAAAACTAATTTAGCCAGATGGAGTCTTACAACTCCATAACCATGTAATATTAGGGATGTGCTCCGCTCCGATTAGGAGCGTAGAAGCAGTAGCGGATTGGCCTGCTCCGCCTTACCCAGAGGCGGAGTAGGAGCGGACCGCGGACCCCCTAGAAGCAAGGCGAAGAGAAGCGCCCATTTTTCGGAGCTCCGAGTTCAGGCGGAGCGCTCCGGTCGCCATCTTGAAAACATTTCGCCATAGGATTGCATTGCGGCAAATAATCGCGCATAACTACGTTGTTTTTGAAGCTATCATTCTGAAAATTCTTGTGCACAGAGAGTCGTGGATGGGGGTCATTTTGAGACCACTCTCAACTTTCTGCATCGTACGGGTCGCGGGCTATATTTTTGTGAAAATCGGGTCAACCGCGCGGCTCAAACTGCGTTTTCGGCTTTTCGCCCATAGGATTGCATTGAGGGAAAGAATCGGGGATAACTGGGGGGGGGGTTAAGCTATCATTCTGAAAATTCTTGTGCACAGAGAGTCGTGGATGGGGGTCATTTTGAGACCACTCTCAACTTTCTGCATCGTACGGGTCGCGGGCTATATTTTTGTGAAAATCGGGTCAACCGCGCGGCTCAAACTGCGTTTTCGGCTTTTCGCCCATAGGATTGCATTGAGGGAAAGAATCGGGGATAACTGGGGGGGGGTTTAAGCTATCATTCTGAAAATTCTTGTGCACAGAGAGTCGTGGATGGGGGTCATTTTGAGACCACTCTCACCTCTCTGCGTTGTCTGGGTCGCGGGCTATATTTTTGTGAAAATCGGGTCAACCGCGCGGCTCAAACTGCGTTTTCGGCTTTTCGCCCATAGGATTGCATTGAGGGAAAGAATCGGGGATAACTGGGGGGGGTTAAGCTATCATTCTGAAAATTCTTGTGCACAGAGAGTCGTGGATGGGGGTCATTTTGAGACCACTCTCAACTTTCTGCATCGTACGGGTCGCGGGCTAGAAGTTTTTAAAAAATCGGCGGGAAAAATACCTTTTTCAAAGGGCTGAGGGGCAGAGTCAGCTCCCGGTCATGATGATCCCAAAGTTGGAGGAGGGCATAGGCAAAACAGGTAACTTGGGATTCTGGGAAACTTCTCTTTCTTCATCTGAACGGGCTTTTCCCCGTGTTTTTTAACACACCTCGCAGGGATGTTGTGTGTGGGGTGCCCGATTTTCAAAAATTCGCCAAAAATCAGGGGATGATGGGATTGCTTTGAAACTTGGCGTGCGTGTGTATATTCCCATGAGGTGTCATGGTGCCAAACATGAGGTTTCTAACTTGAACAGAAAAAAAGTTGTATAATTTTTTAGCTTTCAATGCAAGCCTATGGGGGGGGGAAATGGAGCTCCGGATCCGGATCCGGAGCTCCGGGCGGAGCGGAGCGGAAGTGGGCGGAGCGGGGGCGGGGCGGAGCGGCCCGATCCGAAAAATGGCGGATCTGCAAGTGAAGCGGAGCGGGGGGTCCGTGCACACCCCTATGTAATATCATGCAGTGTTTTTAAATAAATGTAAAGACATGGAGATGTTAAAAAAACATGCTGCTAATTTAGAATATATTTCTCCAATGAAATTTGAAGCAATTTGTGCCATGATACCTCTAGGCAAAAAATGAAACCAAAAACTGATGTTATGGTAGAATATCGATCAATCCTTCTTTAACCCCCCCCCCCCCCCGCCCAATAACAACAAAGAGTCTTGTGGCACTTTAAAGACTAACACATTTATTTTGACATTAGCTTTTGTGAACACTGATTACTTCACCAGTGTCCACAAAAGCTTATGCCCAAAAATGTGTTAGCATTCGTCTTTAAGATGCCACAAGGCTTCATTGTTTTTACTGCAACAGGCTAACATGGCTACCCGTCTGATGATTTCTTAAGTGCTCATAGAAAGTCAATTAAAAGATTGACTATAGCCTTTTTCCTTGACTTACGTTACTGCTTCGCTGCTGGTTCCTTGTATTATTATTAAGGTTGCACCAAGATTTCAAACAACATATGTATATTTGTGTGAGTGTGTGTGCGCAGTATAAATGGACATGCACATAAATACCTGAATTCTTTAATCATTTTCTGGGGAATAAATTCTCATATATGAACTGTTTCAGAATGTCATTTAAAGTAATTATCAAATCAAGTGGGAAACCAGATGGCTAAATGCATTGTACTGCATTGTGCTAACTGGGTTCCAGTAAGAGGTGGAGTCAATTTGAGTAAAATCTTGTCCCAAGGCTGCAATCCTGTGTGCATTTACCGGGAGGGTGGGGGGGGGAAGCCCTGTTGAACACAGTAGGATTGACTTCTGAGTACATTCAAATAGAACTGTGCTGAAAGAAATGCAGTACTCAGGAATGCTCTAGAGAAGTTATTAAATCACAAGCTCCTTCGTTATTGTTGCTGCTTTATGGTTTCCCAATGTGCCCGTTTTGAGGATACCTTTAATCACCCTGTCTGGAACACTTTATCAGACAATCAGAGAGAGCACTTAGTATCCAACTGGGGTGAAAAAATCTTCTCAGATCATCTCAGATATACTTTCGAGGAGCAAAACACAAGGGGAGGGTCTTTAATAACGGATGCAAAGATCTTCACTTAGAACTAAAATAAGATACTGGAACCCTGCCTAAAAACACCATTGTTCTAAAATTGGGAGATTACAAGATTTGACTTGAGGAAACATTTAGAAAAGCCTCCATAAATGATCCCTTGGGTTTTCCCCATTTTCCACTCTACAGTTACAGAGTTAGAAGGTGGTTCTTTTCAGTTTAGCTCCTGCCAGCAGAATATCCTACATCTAACGCATCTTTATCCAATTTCTTAGGAAGAGATGCATAAGCCTTCATAGCTAGTTCCTTTCTCTTATTTATTATTATTCATGGGGATCATTTACTTAATGATTTATACATTGTTTAGCATTAGAGCCAGAAAAGCTACCCAGTCATCTCTGTTATTAAAGGGATAAGCCAATTATCATCTTTTGCTTCCCAGTTTAATTGTATAAATATGCTTATGTGTGGTCGTTTGGAAACAAATGAAGTTATTTTTCGACTGTTACATCTTGGAGCACAGTTTGTTCCAAATAGTCTAAAATAAGCTGCATAATCTAAATTCCAAATGAGAGGGTGCTACCCTAAAAATAATTTAACATAAAAAAATGAAATGAAATAAAATAACTTGCATGAAGCTCTGCTTATGTAGCCATTGTAATACAGTTGGAGCTTATTGTAGCTTTGACCTCACATTGCATTGCCTGTATATTATTTTTGATATGGAAGTAGTTTCTTTTTGCGTTTGGAAACGAATATGCAAGAGGAGTGTTTACCAGCGCACTTGTTGTACTGATTACTCTTGTGCAGTTGTGTTGCTGGGAGCTATTTGAGTAGATAATGGCTTTTCGGTTTAAAAGGAAAAAAAGCTCTGTGAGCTAAGTTGGCAGCAAACATTCTCACAGGCTTGTACCTGTGAGAAAGCTTGCCTCTAGATATGGAACAAAACAACTGTACAGCACCATGTACATTGATGGTGCTATATAAATAAATAATAATAATAATAATAATAATAATAACTGATTCTTAAGATTAGATACATGTGAATGAGCAACACCCAGTTTTGAGTTCAGGAAGAGCAATCCTATGGTCCCTGGAGAATGTCCCTGGGACTATAGAATTCTTCTCAGCCCCCACCCTGACTGTAGATACTGCTATGACCTTGGACAGGGCACTTTAAAATCTGATTCTTTCCCCATCTCCAACACCTAGCAGCTGCCGTGGAAAGAACTGCACTGGCTGCTTTCCGGAGTACCTCAGGGGCATTGTGGTGGGCACGGAGGGGAGGGGAGAGGTCATAGTATGAAAAATCCTATTGCCTTTGGAGCCTGAACCCCCTCCCCTCCCAATATGCCTCTGCTAGGTGGGGTCACAGTCCTGTCTAGAGCAAAAACAAAAGGAGCATGGGGTATCGCAGGGCTCAGTCCTGGGCCCAGTGCTCTTCAGCATTTTTATTAATGATTTGGACGAGGAGGTGCAGGGAACGCTTATCAGATTTGCAGATGACACTAATTGGGTGGGATAGCTAATACCTGGAAGACAGAAACAAACTTCAAAGTGATCTTGATAGGCTGGAGTGCTGGGCTGAAAACAACAGGATGAAATTTAATAGGGATAAATGCTAGGGATGTGCACGCCCCCCCCCCCGATCCTCTTCGCACCCAATCCGCAAATTGCGGATCAGGCCCGCTCCGCCCCACCTCGATCCGCCTAGGGTCCGTTCCGCTCCGCTGCGGACCTCCGGCTCCGAATCGGAGCTCCGCAGCAGCGGGGAGTGGTGCCAGGTAAGGCCCCCCTCCCTCCTCCCCCTTACCTGTCTCTGTCCCGTCCCGTCCCAGCTTCACTAGAGCCTGCGGCTCAACCAGGAACTGTAGGCGCCGATTGCGGCCTACACTTCCTGGTTGAGCCGGGGCTCTAGTGAAGGTGGCGACAGGCTGTGATGGACACAGGTAAGACCCCCCTCCCCTTACCTGGCTCTGCCACTGTCGCCGCACGGGCAGCAGCGGCAGCAGGGCCAGGTAACCCCCCTCCCTCCTCCCCCTTACCTGCGTCCATCCGCGGTCCCGTGGCTGCTTCAACTGAGCTCGAGGACTCAAACAGGAAGACCAGGCCGCAGTTGCGGCCTAGTCTTCCTGTTTGAGTCCTCGGGCTCAGTTGAAGCAGCCATGGGGCCGCAGACAGATGCAGGTAAGACCCCCCTCCCCCTTATCCCCTTACCTGGCACTACCACCGTCGCCGCATGGGCCAAGTAACCCCCCCTTACCTTTTCTGCGGAGCTCCAGATTGAGGCGAAGGATCCGCCTTCACCTCGATCCACTCCACAACGCTCCGCTGCTCCCCCAATTCTCTTCGCCTCCACCTTAAGGGGAGGTGAAGCCCCCCGATCTGCTTCTGCTTCTCCGGTCCGAGGAGAAGCGGAGCACATCCCTAATAACTGCCAAGTTCTACATTTAGGAAATAGAAACCAAATGCACAGTTACAAGATGGGGGATACTTGGCTCAACAATACTACAAACGAGAAGGATCTTGGAATTGTAGATCACAAGCTGAATTTGAGCCAACACTGTGATGTGGCTGCAAGAAAGGCAAATGCTATTTTGGGCTGCATTAATAGAAGTATAGCTTCCAAATCACGTGAGGTACTGGTTCCTCTCTATTCGGCCCTGGTTAGGCTCATCTAGAGTATTGCGTCCAGTTCTGGGCACTGCACTTCAAGAAGGACGCAGACAAGCTGGAGCGTGTTCAGAGGAGGGCAACCAGGATGATCAGGGGTCTGGATACAAAGCCCTATGAAGAGAGACCGAGAGAACTGGGCATGTTTAGCCTAGATAAGAGAAGATTGAGGGGAGACATGATAGCACTCTTCAAAGACTTAAAATGTTGTCACACAGAGGAGGGCTAGGATCTCTTCTCCATCCTCCCAGAGTGCAGGACACAGAATAACGGGCTCAAATTAAAGGAAGCCAGATTCCAGCTGGACATCAGGAAAAACTTCCTGACTGTTAGAGCAGTACGGCAATGGTATCAGTTACCTAGGGAGGTTGTGGGCTCTCCCACACTAGAGGCACTCAAGAGGCAGCTGAACAACCATCTATCAGGGATGCTTTAGGGTGTATTCCTGCATTGAGCAGGGGGTTGGACTCGATGGCCTTGTAGGCCCCTTCCAACTCTGCCATTCTATGATTCTATGATTCTATAAGTGAAAAACCATCTCCATCGCTCATCCTGGTCTACTGGTAGCAGCCCAGCAGGGGATTGGATTCATGGAATCCACTGACTTCTTCCATGTTCCCCAGCAACTGGTACACAGAGGCATACTGTAGCCATTGATAGCCTCCATGTAGTCATGTATCCCCTTTTAAAGCCATATTGATGGCCATCACTACATCTTGTCGTAGCAAACTCTGTATATTTACTATGCATTGTGTGAAAAAAGTACTGCCTAATATCTATCCTGAAGCTTCCACTACTCATGTTCATAGGCTAACCCTGGGAACTGGTATTATGAGAGAGAAAGAAAAACAACAACTCCTTATCCACTTTCTCCACTCCATGCATAATTTTGTCCACCTCTATCGTATCTCCCCCTTACTCAACTTTTTTCCTAAGCTAAACAGTCCCAGGTGATGCAACCTCTCCTCATAGGGGAGTTACTCTAGCCCCTTGATTATTTTGGTTGCTATTTTCTACACCTTTTCCAACTTTACAGTATCCTTGTTAAGGTGTGATGGCCGGAACTGCACACACAGTATTCCTGGGCTACATCTTGACGAGCACGGGAGGAAAGCTCTTTGCTCTTATTCTCCATAATATGATGAAATTTGCTCTGCTCAGTCAGTGTTATATGGCAAAGCTGGCTGTCCCGAAAACCAGTGCCGGGAAAAACATATTTCTGGGTGTGTGGGGAGTAATAGCTCCCACCCTCTTACCCGATTATGCCCACTGTTCTGAGAAGAAGCAAAAGTCCCAATTTATCCAGGGCAGGGTCTGACGGGAGGAACTGCACATTTGTGAAGGGAGCTTTTATTCTTTACTTTACTGATGAACATGTGAACATCTCCAGTGCATAAAAATAGAGATCTGTTGCATTGGCTGACAGTTTGGTGAAATGGGGTGTGTGCTTTCCCTATGAGAGCACCACCTCCCCAATTTCGCCCCATTAAATCAAACTGTCACGGAACATAGCAGATCTCTATTTTTATAAACTGGAGATCCACAGCTGTGCATCTGCAAAGTAAAGGATAAAAGCTCCTGCCACAAATTTGCAAATTTGGGTTATAAACTGGGGTGAATTAACGCAGCATCAGAGAAGTTAATTAACACAATCTTGCCCTCTGCTGGGCTTCCTGCAACCAATTACAGGTTGCCATCTACATCTGGCTTGACCCCAGAGCAAGGTAATGCAGCAGAAGGGCTGCAATGACCTTGCTTTGAAGAAAAAAAAGTCAGGGTAAGTTCTGGACTTTTTTTTAACCGCACAGCTTTGATGAAAAGCCCAGCACTGCCTGCAAGTCAGTGGCTATATCATATAACACACCCAGCACCATGGCTCAGCCACTGTAGGCTTAGAAGACGTATAGACAGCATCTTGATGTGGTTGTGGAACAGATTTTTATAAGGGCAGTATGATACTGGAAGTTTTCAATTACTTTCCTAATTATGTCAAACATAGTATTTGTTTTTTTCCTCCACAGCATACACATGCTGGGGCGATATTTTCATTGAGCTGTCCACCACAACCTCAAGATCTCTTTCTTGATCTGTCATTGCTAGCTCAGATCCCATCAATGTATATGTGCAGAAGGGATTATTTACCTTAACATGCCCCCCCCAAACAAAGACAAAATCCCCACACATACAAATCTTAGTGATATTATGAGAGCCAGAGTGGTGTAGTGGCTAAGGTGTCGGACTTGGAGTTGGGAGATCTGGGTTCTAGTCCCCACTTGGCCATGGAAACCAACTGGTTGACTTTGAGCCAGTGGCAGACTCTCAGCCCAACCCACCTCACAGGGTTGTTGTGAGGATAACATGCAGCGGAGGAGGATTATGTATGCCACCTTGGGGGGGCGAGGGGGGCATTGGACATGGTGGGTGGGGACGAGGGGGGCATTGGACATGGAGGGTGGGCGGGGGGGCATTGGACATTGCGGGGCAGGGGGAAATCGGGGGCAGGGGGAGCGGGGAACCCTTTTTTAAAAAACCTACCTTATCATTGGTGCGCTCCTGCGCACATGGCCCCTTTAAGATGAAAAAAAAATGGCCGATGCGACGGGGCTTTCCTTTACCCCGTCGCGTGTTACATCTAGCTAGGAGCGACAGCCCGCAGTAGCTGCAGCGTGGGCTCGCTCCTACTCCTGAACGGATTAACAGGTAGGTCTAGCAAAGCCCTTAGTGTCCTGCTCAATCTATTTCCCATCTTACTGGGAAGAGTGGAAAGTGTGATGCTGCTATATATTTATAGCATTTATTACACCTGGCTGGATCTTCTTCTTATGAACTTTTATTTATGCATGCACATATAAAAATAAAATGTACGCAGAAATTAATATTTTGCTTTTCACGTATAGAACTCTGTACTCTCTGCCTCCTCTCACTAATAGTAGTTATTCTTCTTTCAAGCTGTTCATGTGGAAGCATAATCAATTCAGCGTTCTGAACTGCTGCTGAAAATTGAGTTATTTCCAGAGGACGTATATTCATCTATTGAAGCTTTCACAGAAAATTAAGCATATCTCTACATTGCATAACAAAGCAATTAAGCATTAATTCATGGATTGAAATGCTTTAATTAACCATACATTTTTATGGAAGGTTTCACTGACCAAAGTGAAAAATAGTAAGTTAGGGCGTGTATTTCTGGGTATGTCTACACAGGGTGATATCCCAGGGATCACCCCGTGATCGTCCATGTGCGTCCACATGACGCACAGGGGATCCTGGGAGCAGGGAGGAATGATCCCTCCCTTTCCCTGGGCTATCACCCTACCCTTTAATCACATTTTTCCCCACGGTCTTGGAATGATCCCGAGAGCGCAGGAGGTGTGGCCCGCCATCGTGGTTTCGTCCTAGCTCCTTGTGAGTAACCGCGAGGAGCTAGGACCTGGGCATGGAGCTCCATGCCCATTGGGGGTGGGGCGGGGAACGGGATTAATTTTTCGTTTGAGCACTCGAGTGCTCATCTTCATTAAAAAACAAAAAAACAAAATTGCGGGCGCGATGTCCTACGTCCTCTTGGGACGTCATGTGCTGCATGTAGACGGAGGGGTAGGATCTCACAAGCATAATGCCACGAGATCCTCCCCCCTCTCTCCTGCAACCCTGTGCGGTGTAGACATGCCCTCTTTCTCTTTGATTTGGTATGTAAATGTGGGGGGGGAAAGCATTGGCAGTAAATTATGTCTTGATGGATATAATGATGGTTGAGCATTATGTCATGAATTGACAGGTACATTGATATTTAGTACTGGTCAAATTTAAACATACCTTTTAGAGTGGAATGAGAATTCGACTATTTGTTGTTAAATAATTTATGTGATTTGTGGTCGAGTGACTGCAATTTGGAACAACAATGGAAACAATTTTGTTTTGAGATCTCAGGCTTAGATACCAAGCAAAATAAACGTCCCATGTCTAAAGAACTCTTGAAGTATGTTATATAATGTCTATGTTGTTTAGTTCAGTTGTTTCTGACTCTTTGTGACTTCACGGACCAGCCCACGCCAGAGCTTTCAGTCAGCTGTCACCACCCCTAGCTCCCCCAAGGTTGAGTCCGTCACCTCCAGAATATCATCCATCCATCTTGCCCTTGGTCGGCCCCTCTTCCTTTTGCCTTCCAGTTTCCCTAGCATCAGCATCTTTTCCAGGGTGTCCTGTCTTCTCATTATGTGGCCAAAGTACTTCAGTTTTGCCTTTAATACCATTTCCTCAAGTGAGCAGTCTGGCTTTATTTCCTGGAGTATGGACTGGTTTGATCTTCTTGCTGTCCAAGGCACTCTCAGAATTTTCCTCCAACACTACAGTTCAAAAGCATCTATCTTCCTTCACTCAGCTTTCCTTATGGTCCAGCTCTCGCAGCCATAGGTTACTACGGGGAATACCATTGCTTTAACTATGCAGACCTTTGTTGTCAGTGTGATGTCTCTGCTCTTAACTATTTCATCGAGATTTCTCATTGCTCTCCTTCCAAGAAGTAAACATCTTCTGATTTCCTGGCTGCAGTCAACATCTGCAGTAATCTTTGTGCCTAGAAATACAAAGTCTATCACTGCTTCCACATTTTCTCCCACTGTTTGCCAGTTATCGATCAAGCTGGTTGCCATAATCTTGTTTTTTTTTAGGTTTAACTGCAACCCAGCTTTTGCACTTTCTTCTTTCACCTTCGTCATAAGGCTCCTCAGCTCCTCCTCGCTTTCAGCCATCAAAGTGGTATCATCTGCATATCTGAGATTGCTAATGCTTCTTCCAGCTATTTTAACTCCAACCTTGGTTTCATCAAGCCCAGCACATCACATGATGTGTTCTGCATACAAGTTGAATAGGTAGGGTAAGAGTATACAACCCTGTCATACTCCTTGCCCAATCTTGAACCAGTCCGTTGTCCTGTGGTCTGTTCTTACCGTTGCAACTTGGTCATTATACAGATTGCTCAGGAGGCAGACAAGATGACTTGGTATCCCCATACCACCAAGAACTTGCCACAATTTGTTATGATCCACACAGTCAAAGGCTTTAGAATAGTCAATAAAACAGAAATAGATGTTTTTCTGGAACTCCCTGGCTTTCTCCACAGACCAACCTAAAAACGTAAGTCTGACTATAATGATCTTCTAGTTCTAAAGGACAAGAACAGACAGTAGCATTTTAAAGACATGAAGGTAGAAATGTGTTGCTCCCAGAACATACATCCTCTTCAAGGTAGCCTAAAGGCAGAATCTTTGTTGCAAGCAAATCTGTTGTTTGAGAAGAGATTTTGCAAGTCTTGGGAAAGGTGCTCTCTATGGATGCATATTGTGGTCACTCATGTTGTGGTTTGCCTATGATTATTCCAGGTGGTATGGAGAATAGAAAATCAAGGGTCAAATGCTTTTGACTCTTGCTAGGATTATAGTAGTATCCCTTCAAATAATTGTGACTGTTGTAATGGCTTGTTTCAGTACAACATTCTGTGAATGTTTGATTATTTGCATAAATTACATAAGCCAGGGCGGACAGCGCTCCTCTGGTATGAAGAACAGATCTTGTTAGCAGAACCCTGCTTGTAGTACTTGGCATTAAACATCCTTCCAGTTTGATCAGTTCACGTTAGGTGAAAGGCAAAGATTTCAGTATTTGTATAAAAGTCTGTTAAATCTAGGCTGAATATTATTTTTAGTCAGTACCTTTCCATTGTGGCAGAGAACAAGTCCTTAGACAGGGAATATCTAAATCAGACTTAAACTGTCATTCCACCTCCCCCAGAAATTGGGGAAATTGTAGTTCTGTGAAAGGTTCCTAGGAATATCTAATACATCATTCTTAATCCCCATTTAACTCTGGGCTCATCTACACCAAGGAGATATTCCACAATGAAAGTGGTATGAAAGCAGTATATAAAATTCAGGAGCCACACTACTGCTTTGTAGTGCTATTGAAGTGCACTGACAACTGTTGGGGCCCATTGACACGTACCATATACTGCTTTCATACCACTTTCATAGTGTTATATCCTGCTTGGTGTAGATGTGTCATGGGCCCCTACAGTTATCACTGCACTTCAGTACCACTATAAAGCAGTAGTGTAGATCCTGCAGTGCACTTCAATATATAAAGCAGTAGTGTGGCTCCTGCCTTTTATATACCACTTTCATAGTGGAATGTCCTGTTTGGTGAACACGAGTCCTATGATTCTCAGGATTCTTTGAGAGGGAAGGTACAACTGTTAATCTATAAAACTGATGTAAACATATAGCCTAAGAGAATTGGTTCCATGGTTTCAACCTGAAGTGTAACTGCTTCCACATATTTATGAACAAAGTGGGCTACAACTGTTAGTTTCTGAAAATATATTTGCTAAAACCAAATCAAACGAAACTCGAATTCTTGTAATCATTTAATCATCTAGGTACTTGAGGAGGCAATCTTCCATGAAAGATCTCCAATATTGTCTCACTCTGTGGTGAGAATAAATGAAGAACACACTGGCCCTGTTCAGACAACACACTAAGCCATGGTTAGGCTGCTAACTCTTTTGCAGCAAATGGTTAGTGACCATGTTTGAACCTTGGTTATATAGCCACCATGGTACATCTGATGTGCTAAGTAGCTTAGCGTGTCATCTGAAGAGGGCCGCTGAATTTAAGGGCTGCTTTCAAAGTAAGGCTAAACTGCAATGAGCAGTTGTGAGGTGGAGTACTACTTTTATACTACTTTCATAGTGCAATATCCTGTTTGCTGTAGATTAGGCCTATGTAAAGAGGCAGCATTAGAGAAAATTCTCAGTGTGTTTCAGAACCTGAACCTGAAAATCCTCCAGAAGGCTAATGCATTTGCTTTGATCAGTGAGCTGAGGGTAGGCTCTAATTATGGAGAACTATCTGGAATTTTATTATGTCTGAGGGTATGTGGGACTTCCTAATAATAATAATAATAATAATAATAATAATAATAATAATAATAGTAATAATATATTTCTAACCCACCTCACCATCCTGATTGAGGCAGGGAACAACAACAACAACTATAAAATATATAAAATATTAATCAAAACACAGTATACATTGTTAAAACTTCCTAAAAGCATCCTAAAATACCACTGGATAGGCCTGCTGGAAAAGATTAGAATTTATAGCTTTCTTAAATGCTAAAAGACTGTTAAGTTGACGAATTTCCTCTGGCAGGCCATTCCACAGTCTGGAAGCAGCAGAGGAAAAGGTCCTCTGGGTAATGGTTGTCAGGCTAATTTTGGCCGACTGAGGTAGATTCTTCCCAGAGGACCTGAGTGTGCGGGGCGGATTGTACGGGAGAAGGCGATCCCGCAGGTAGCCTGGACCCAAACCATGTAGAGCTTTAAAGGTGATAACCAACACTTTATACTTCACCCAGAAACTAATTGGCAGCCAGTGAAGAGATTTTAAAACTGGTGTAATGTGGTCACTCCTAGGTGTACCAGTGACCAGCCTGGCTGCCATATTTTGAATGAGTTGCAGTTTCCAGACTAGCCTTATGTAGAGCGCTTTGCAGAAGTCGAGCCACGAAGTTACCAGCACGTGCACTACCAACTTTAGGTCTTCCGACTCCAGGAAGGGGCGCAGCTGGCGTATTAGCCGAAGCTGATAGTAGGCACTCCTGGCTGTCGCATCTATCTGGGCTGTCATTTGGAGTGACGAATCCAGAAGCACTCCCAAGTTGCAGACACAGTCTTTCAGGGGGAGTGTAACCCCATCCAGAACTGGTTGACACTCCTTCAAACCCAGGTTATGGCTTTCACAGCAAGCACCTCTGTCTTCTGGATTCAGTTTCAGTTTGTTTTTCCTCATCCAGCCCATTACTGCCTCAAAGCATTCATTCAGACGAGACACACTGTTGTCGGAGGCATAGAGAAATATATTTGGGTGTCATCAGCATACTGATAGCACCCCGCCTCATGCCTCCGGATGATCTCTTCCAGCGGTTTCACGTAGATATTAAATAGCATTGGGGATAGGATGGCACCTTGTGGTACACCACACAGCAGCTCCTTCTTTGAGGAGCAGCTATCCCCAATCATCACCATCTGGAACCTGTCCGAGAGGTAGGACCAGAACCACTAAAGCACAGTGCCCCCAATTCCTAATCCCCTTAGGCATTCCAGAAGGATACCGTGGTCGATGGTATCGAAAGCCGCTGAGATGTCTGAAAGTACCAGCAGGGACACACTCCCCCTGTCAATACTCAGGCATAGATTTCCTTCCATTCTTTGTGTTCATGTCAGGAGTTAAATCTTTTTGTTTTGCTGTGAACTGCTCTGAGGCCTCCTAAAAGATAGAATTATGTAAGTGTTAAACTTGCCCCAAACATGCTACTCACCAGGCTACTGTGGATGAGTCATACCTGTGGCTACTGTCAGTGCAGGACTGAAGCAGCTCCTGCCTTGTCTGACTACATTTTCAGCCTTTGTTCAAGTAATTCAGGCTTCCATTTACAGCTGTACGATCCCGAGGAAACCATCTCCATTCAAAGTAACATTTTAGGGATTTGTTTAAAGATTTAGAACCAGCAATTACTTCTCCTGTCATTTTCTCACTCGTTAGTAGAGTCCTATTTCGTTGGAGCATTTCATTAATCTCTTTGTCTTGCGTCCAGTTTGGATTTGTGATTTGTTTTTTAACCTCGGAAAACCTTGAGGCACCTACTGGGAATATGGAATCTTCACAGCTCTCTAATTTTGGGTCAAGGAACAATCTACCCATCTTCTCAGATAATGATTTGAGGAACAAGGGTTGCATCAGCACCACCTATTCCAGGACTTTTGAGAAGATGAACAGTGCCCCTCAAGGTAGACTTCCCATGGACTCATGTTTCACTGCCTTCTGCAATCCACAGTGGAGATGCTATACATAGATAAATTTGAGATGTGTAATTCCTTTATAATGCAATTCAGGAAATGGACCAATTTGCTCAGACAGGTACCCTAGTTGAAATTTGGAGATCTGAGGCTTCATTCCCCCCACTGACTATCATAGAAATAAAAAAGGGCTACAACTCCTCCCTCTTGGCTAGCACTGGATGAAAGTTGGAGACATAGAAAGCTTGTCAGAGGGTAGATTTACACCTGCCAGATTTGAGTAAAATAAGTGCTGTGTTTTTTGTGCTGTGCACCTTTTCATTCATTCTCTCTCTCTCTCTCTTTTAAAAAGGGAACAATCAATAACATTTTTATTTCATTATAGAATTGAAATTTGCAGGAATTGTTGCTCCTTCTGAGGGGACAGTGCTTGTCAAGTTTCAGATTAATAAGTACAAGATTTTTTTGTGGAAATTTATGAGGAAGGGGAGTTCTCAAATTGGGAGGTGAATTATTCACTCTCCCTTCCCCTGTAGTGTTTTGAGAATTTATATGAAAACCGCCTACATCATAGAGATGTCAAGAAACCCACAAAGTTTCAGAAGAATAAGTGAAGGGACTACAGAATTATGATGACCGCAGAACAGTCTTTTTCTGCTGTGGGAGATTGCTGTGGACTTATTTCTCTTCTGTATAAAAGCTGGACAGTCTTGATACAATCTTGATACAATTTTAAATACTTTGCTGTGTAAGTAAAATCAGTGTTGAAAACTTCTTAAACTTTTTAAACATGTAATAGGGTTGCTGGAAAGGAGCCCTTTCTAGTCCAGTTAATGCAGCCCCAGCCTCAGCGATGTCTGTAGGCAACTTGGACCAGGTTTTGCCACACATGTCTGCAGACATCTCCACAGGTTAAGAGGTCACAGTGACATCCTTCACGTGCTCCGCTAGATAATGTCCTGAGACATTCTCTGTGACATCCTTATTAACATTGATCATTAACCTTTTTATAAGACCTTATTTGCTTATGCTCCCCCTCCTCAATCAATCCTGAGGGTGTAGTTCTGGGCCTCTAGCCCAATCAGCACCCCATGAGCTTTGGATGTGGAGAGACCTGGAGAGGTGTTTTAAAGACAATGATCCAAAAGGCTAACTACATCTAGGCTACAATTTTCCCTGCTTTAGCAGTGACTGGGTTCAGACCACACGATAACTAATGGTGGTTTAAATAATCAACAGTTTGTTATTTAACCCACCATGGGTTATTGTGTTGTGTGGAGGGAGTTGTTTTAACCAACAGTTGGCTATTTGACTGAAATAAGCAATGAAATAACCAACCCTTTGCAGAGTTAACTATTTGAGCCACCATTGGTTATCGTGTTGTGTGGAGGGCACCATTGGCTATTTCCTTGGCCACCATTGGATATTTTGTCAGCCACAGAGTCTCAAGGCAAGAGCAGTCAAAGCAGTCACTGCTGCTCTGATCCAGCTGGTAGGATAGATTTTTGGCAGCGGTGGCTGATGGGTTACTAGCAGGAGGACCGAGGAGGGAGAGAGGGTGGGGGATGAGTGAGTCAACTCAGCATGGGCTAATAGTCAACTCAAGGCTAATCCTAATCCACACCATGGTTAATTATTATCATGTTGTGTGAGTAGTACCTCCTAGATAAACAATTGTCGATTATTACCCCACCATTGATTATTGTGTTGCCGGAATGCAGCCAGTGGCTCCCATCAGTGGCGTAGCGTGGGGGGGGGCATCAGGGGCAGTTGCCCTGGGCGCAAAATTCTTAGGGGCGCAAAAATTTCAAAAAAAGAAAGAAAGTAGTAATAATAAATAAAAAAATTAAAATCTGTGTAGATCCAACTGAGTAGACAGGGTAAATAAACGTTGCCACATAACATTTTACAGCATTTTTCTTGTTGCGCACAGGTCAGGAAGGCCTTTAAGGCTGCATTTCCTCCCAAACGGGCCTCTCTAGCACACTTGTTGCTGCTCTGGCTACCTTCTAAGTCATCCAGAAGGAGGACAGAGCAGCGACGCGTGTGCTAGAGAAGCCCGTTTGGGAGGAAATGCAGCCTGCGAGGTGATCGGTTATCATATCAAGGGCATCATATCAGCCATGATGCTAAATAAAAAAGAATCAGGTGCACAACTCAATGAATACACTTCACCAGCGATTTGCTTTCCTGCAAATCCAGTCATTGCTCGATACTAAAAATGATCTTATCAATGAACAAATTCAGCACACATGTGCTAAGTACACAGAGCTGAATGCTGCAGCTACGATCGCCGAAATAAATCGCCTTTGGTGCCACATTGTCTTGTATAAGGAAGTCAATCCTGATGAGCGGATTGCTAACTGGACAGCTTTAGATTTGCTTCGGTGGGTATACAAGAGGAAGCTGCAAGGGAGTTTGACAAACTTTGTTGTGACATTAAGAATCTCTCTAACTATCACTGTTTCAACTGCCAGTTGTGAAAGAAGTTTCTCAAAACTTAAATTAATCAAAACGTTATCAGAGATCTACAATAACAGAAGAAAGACTGAGTAACCTAGCAATACTGTCAATTGAGAGAGATTTCAATGTAGATTTCTATACTGTTATTGAAACATTTGCACATATTAAAACCAGGCGGTTTTAAATAAATGTAAGTACCCATATACTAGTATTAAATTAATTTTACTTTAAATAGACCAGTATTTTTTTAAAATATAATACATGTTCTTGGGGAGGGGGGGTTTAAGGGGTTCAATACTGAAGGGACTCAGGGAGTGCTAAAGGTCCATGGATTAGGGGCGCAATATTTGCCTTGCCCCGGGTGCCGGCAACCCACACTATGCCACTGGCTCCCATGCGTTCTAACAAGCTAAAACCTTCACCAACCCTGCTATACTCTCATCCTCCAATTCAGTCCCCAAGACAAAGCAAACTCTTAATGGCTCCCCACACCACACTTGTTTGATGTACATAAGGCAGGCATTTTGCTATTATTATTTTTTTAGAAGTCATGGCATTGCTTTGAAGTTGTGAGGCTTTGTTTGATTTTGGATTATCCACTTTAACTGTGGGATGTTTTAAGTAGAGAAACTTGCTTTTTGGCTTCTGCTTGCAGGTGTCTATCAAGATAGAGATATCAAAGAATTTGCACCTTTTCCCCCTCACAGTTTGACATGCAAGTGAAAAATCTTTAAACAAAAACTAAACATTGATTCCATTTTCTCAGTGTTTTTCTTGTCTGGCAAAAAGAGTTGCAAAATGTCAATACCTGTGTGAATCAAATCCTGAGCAGGCAAGTTTCCTAGTATAACAGAAAAATCAATTACATTATAACGGACACCCTCTTTGCAATGTTGGCAGTTGGAGGAAAGTAATGTTAAGGAAAGTTGGCTACCGTCCAGGTATATCCTTCTGCCTGTTCTACTTTTGTTCTATCTTCCAAGGCTGATGCTGTTTTCCAGAACTTTGGTCTGACCAAGGGATATGCAAATTCGCTGGACCCAGTTCCAAGGCGGATATTAGTTTGGACAGGTTTGCTGGATCCAAAATGCAAATTATGACTGAAATTCACAATGATTTGGAAAGAAATTCAATGGAAAATAATGAGGTATAAATTGCAAATGGCTTCAGGATTGGCGTGAAAGTTTGTGAAGCCAGAATGCATAGGGGTGGGGGTGGGAGAATGATTTTGAGTATCTGTTATTAAAGGGACGAGATGCTTGTTGGGATGAACGTCAAAGCCAAGCGCCAGATCAACACCTCATGTCATATTGATATGATGCCATCACGGTGACGCTCTATCCCTCTTGCACATTTATTCCTTGTAGCACACACAGTGGCATCTGTTGAGGTATTCTGGATAATATAGAATAAAAAGCAGGAAATAACTTTTAAAAAAGCAGTGTTGGAATACATAATGTCCCCCAAAAGTTATCACTACACTTCAATACCAGCTGGACATCAGGAAAAACTTCCTTACTGTTAGAGCAGTGCGACAATGGAACCACTTACTATTATTATTATTATTATTATTTATTTATATAGCACCATCAATGTACATGGTGCTGTACAGATAACACAGTAAATAGCAAGACCCTGCCACATAGGCTTACAATCTAATAAGTTGTAGTAAACAATAAAGAGGGAAGGAGAATGCAAACAGGCACAGGGAAGTGTAAACAGGCACAGGGTAGGGCAAAACCAACAGTGTAAAGTCAGAACAAACTCAATATTTGAAGGCTATAGGGAAAAGAAAAGTTTTGAGCTGAGTCTTAAAAGCAGTGATTGAGTTGGTAGTTCTCAAGTGTTCTGGAAGAGCGTTCCAGGCGTAAGGGGCAGCAGAAGAAAAAGGACGAAGCCGAGTAAGGGAAGTGGAGGTCCTTGGGCAGGCGAGAAGCATGGCATCGGAGGAGCGGAGAGCCCGAGCGGGGCGATAGTGTGAGATGAGAGAGGAGAGATAGGCAGGAGCTAGGCCGTGAAGAGCTTTGAAGGTCAGTAGGAGAAGTTTATATTGGATTCTGAAGTGAATTGGAAGCCAGTGAAGAGATTTCAGAAGTGGAGTGACATGGTCAGAGCGGCGGGCCAAGAAGATGATCTTAGCGGCAGAGTGGTGGACAGAGACCAGCGGACTGATGTGAGACGAAGGAAGGCCAGAGAGAAGAAGGTTGCAGTAGTCCAACCGAGAGATAACCAGTGCGTGAACGAGAGTCTTGGCAGAAGAGACAGACAAAAATGGTCGAATCCTGGCAATATTATACAGGAAGAAACGACAGGATTTAGCTACTGCCTCGATGTGAGGAGTAAAGGAGAGCGAGGAGTCAAATATAAAGCCAAGACTACGAGCTTCCTTAGCTTACCTAGGGAGTTGGTGGGCTCTCCCACACTAGAGGCCTTCAAGAGGCAGCTGGACAACCACCTGCCAGGGATGCTTTAGGGTGGATTCCTGCATTAAGCAGGGGGTTGGACTCGATGGCTTTGTAGGCCCCTTCCAACTCTGCTATTCTGTGATTCTAGGTTTCATCAGATCTTGTGTTACCAATCTAGTGGAAAGGGGATTGGATGAGGAAGCAGGATGAAAGCAAGTCTAAACACTAGTTAAAATGGGGTGTAACTAGGTTGGTTATTCCTCTGAGATATGCTGGAGGTAGTAGTAGGAAATTTAAAGTGAAGCTTAGGACTAATACACACAAAAATGAAATAACTTTAACATCACTCGGCTATAGGGAGCTTCAGCTATTGGGTGCTATAAAAATGCAATAAATAAATAAATAAATCACTCAGGGACATACTGTTTCATGCATGAAAATATTGTATTCGTGGAGTAAAAAACTATCTGTTGTTAGTAGACTATCTGTTGTGTGAACTCACCCATAGCCAACAGGCAGTTATATGGAGCATGAAGCTAATAGAGTCTTATTTTATTTAATTTTATTTATTAAAATATTTGTATCCTACCCTATATCACTAGGATCTAGGGTGGCATACAGATACAATCAGAACAAGGTAAATATAAATATACACAGCTTGCTACAGTACCCTTGTGTTCATATGAGGAAGGTTCCACACTTTCAACATGGAGAAAACTGGTTCTAGGCCAAGTTTGCAATGGGGCAGAAATCTATTTGTAGGCATATTTATTTATTTATTTATTACATTTCTATACCGCCCAATAGCCGGAGCTCTCTGGGCAGTTCACAAAAATTAAAAACATTCGAAGTATAAAACAACAGTATAAAACCATAATATAAAATACAATATAAAAGCTCAAACAGATAAAAAGAGCAGCAATGCAAAATTACAAATTTAAAACACCACATCAAAATTTATTTGTAGACTGTTAAAATGTTGGGAGAATAAAAAGGTCTTCACCTGGCGTCTAAAAGCATATAATGTAGGTGCCAAGCGAACCTCCTTAGGGAGCTCATTCCACAGCTGGGGTGCCACAGCAGAGAAGGCCCTGCTCCCGGTAGCCACCTGCCTCACCTCCTTTGGCAGGGGCTCGCGGAGAAGGACCCCTGAGGATGACATATGGGAGGAGGCATTCCTTCAGATAGCCTGGCCCCAAACTGTTAAGTGAAGATTAGAAACTGTTCCTCCCTTTCCCAACCATTGACATTATATTTGTACTCTTTTGGCTTCACCAGACACGTGTTAGTCGTAAAATGCATCTTCTAGCATTGATTTAGGTTTTTTAATTTAATTTTATTTATTTATTTATTTATTACATTTTTATACCGCCCAATAGCCGAAGCTCTCTGGGCGGTTCACAAAAATTAAAACCACAAAAAACATCCAACAGGTTAAAAACACAATTTCGAAATACAGTATAAAAAGCGCAACCAGGATAAAACCACACAGCAAAGTTGATTATAAGATTAAAATACAGAATTAAAACAGTAAAATTTAAATTTAAGTTAAAATTAAGTGTTAAAATACTGAGTAAATAAAAAGGTCTTCAGCTGGCGACGAAAGCAGTACAGTGTAGGCGCCAGGCGGACCTTTACAAGGTAGGATTATTAAAATAAATGAACATAGGCTGATATTGTTATCCTCATATTATTCCCACCACCGGCCCCCATATGTCGGTAGTGGGAGGGAGGGGGAGAGAGAGAGAGAAAGAGAGAGAGAGAGAGTGTCTTATGAAATGAAATGAATGAGGCAGGTTTTCTAAAGCAGGAAGCATAGTGTTTTTATCAATTATCGGTGAATAACAATAGTAAATGGTTAAATAAATTAGATATTAGAACAGTGCATAGTTAAACTATGTAGTTGTGCTTTTTATACTGTATTTTGTATTTGTGCTTTTAACCTGTTGGTTGTTTTATTATGGTTTTAATTTTTGTGAACCGCCCAGAGAGCTTCGGCTATTGGGTGGTATAAAAATGTAATAATAAATAAATAAATAAATAAACAAACTATGGAACTCACTTCCACAAGGTTTCACGATGGCCACCGCTTCGAGTGGCTTTAAAAGGGGATTGGACAAATTCATGGGGGATAAAGTTATCAATACCTGCTAGTCCTGATGGCTATATGCTACGTCCACTATCAGAGGCAGTACACATATGTACACCAGTTGCCAGGGAATGTGGGTGAGAGAGTGCTGTTGCACTCATGTCTTGCTTGTGGGCAGCTGGTTTGTCAACATGTAAAGAGAATACTGGACTGGAGAGACCCTTGGTCTGATCCAGCAGGGTTCCTGTTACTATTATTGTTACTATTATTATTATTATTATTATTATTATTATTATTATTATTATTATTTATTTATTTATTTATATAGCACCATCAATGTACATGGTGCTGTACAGATTACACAGTAAATAGCAAGACCCTGCCACATAGGCTAGGGTGACCATATTTGGGAAACCAAAAAAGAGGACACCTAGTGTGTGTGTGTGGGGAAGCAGCTTTCTGAGTCCTGCAGAAAGTACATTATTCCCCCGCCACCTTAAAGAACCCGATTGGAGTGGAGCAGGGGAAAGGATTTCATTCTGCACCACCACCATCCACTCCAATTGGGGCCTTTTCTATAATGTCCACGAATGGCCCACTTTCCCCTTTAAGACCTCAATTGGAGCTCGGGGTGGGGGAATGATGTGCCTCAAGAAAGCCTGTCATTCCCTCCTGCCATGCTAATGGCAACCTTAAAGAGGAAGGTGTGTCATTCCAGGACATTATTGAAAATTATAGAAAATCCCCCCTGACACTATGGAAAGAACAAAAACCAGGACAAATCCGGGGAAATCCTGACAGTTGGTCACCCTAACATAGGCTTACAATCTAATAAAATCATAGTAAAACAATAAAGAGGGGAAGAAAGCAAAGGAAGAGAAAGCAAACAGGCACAGGGAAGTGTAAACAGGCACCGGGTAGGGTGAGGCTAACAGTATAGAGTCAGAACAAACTCAACATTTAAAAGCTATAGGGAAAAGAAAAGTTTTTAGCTGAGTTTTAAAAGCAGTGATTGAGTTTGTAGTTCTCAAGTGTTCTGGAAGAGCGTTCCAGGCGTAAGGGGCAGCAGAAGAGAAGGGACGAAGCCGAGTAAGGGAAGTGGAGGTCCTTGGGCAGGCGAGAAGCATGGCATCAGAGGAGCGGAGAGCACGAGCGGGCAATAGTGTGAGATGAGAGAGGAGAGGAGAGATAGTATCTTAAGTATCTTTTCCCTCGTCTTTTGCAGCTGTATAATTGCAGAAGAGTTTGAAAATTCTGAGTAAAATAAAAACCAAATAGCAGAGAGGCAAGAAGGAAGAAAACAAAAAGTCTCAGCTTTCATATTTTACAGCTTTCTCTCTAGAGACTCTTTGAAACCTAGTAAACTAACGGTTCGTGCTATGCTGAGAATGGAATATGTTGAGGAGAAAAAGAAGACAGAGGAATTTCAAAAAGGAAATACATTTAAGGGCCATCTTGGTTTAAGAAAGCTTTATTGCTTGAAGATTGCATTGAAATGCCTTTTAAATTAGGAGATGTGTTCTGTCAAACAGATGTTGTCTTTTTAAAGACCTTTTTTTCTCTTTGGTGGGATAAAAGAATACACACACACACACAAGCTGCATGCTACAATGCACAGCTGAGATTACACAAATGTTTTATTGAAATATGCCATAAAATAGATTTATTATTATTATTATTATTATTATTATTATTATTATTATTTTGCTGCTGCATTCTTAAAATTAAAAAAGAAATTAGCTAAATACCATTCATTATTCATGCAGTTACCCCAGCAAATCTTGGTCAGCCTCACTAATAAAAGCCAATAATAGATGTAGGCAGGAGTGTAACAGTTTGACAGCATCTCAGTGGATCTGAATGACCCAGCTGGCTTGCATCTTGTAATACCATTTTTGGAAGGAGCTCAGATATATTTGCAATTAGGCAGACATCTACAAGTAGGCATATTTAATCCGCAATATAACACGCACGCACACCCACCCACACACCTGTAACATATTATTTTTGGGCTTCAGGCTTGATCAGCCACAAATGCTTGTTATGAAATGCATCCGGTAGCATTGTAACTGCTGCTACATCACGAAGGGATATTTCGTCTTGGGTTTCTCGGTGGTGTGCATCAAGGGTGTGCTTCATGAGCCTTTCTGCATATCTATAAAAGCTAGTGATTGCACGTCATGTGCCATGTCCAAGTGTAGTTCAGCCATAAGTGGTGGCTGTAATCTTAGTATACGTGGTGCTTTACAGCAGAGTAACAGAAGCAAAAAGAAAGGCCTTCCTCCACAAGTAGCTTACAGTCTATATTTTCACAAAGGGAGTCTACTAACAGCAGATATAACACTAAAATACAGTAGTTTGGTAGGAAAAACCTATGCACAATTGTAGGATACAGAACATCTGCCATGGCAACAGTATATATGACATGTTCCAAGAGTTTTACTAGACCACCAGATAAACATGGGTCAGCAATGTGATGCAGTGGCTAAAATAGCTAATACAAGTCTAGGGGCTTTGCTAGACCTGCCGGGATAAGCCGGCAGGGAGGCGGGGCCATGGCGCGCTAACGTTAGTGCGCGCCGCCTCAGCTTCCAGGCGCCGGACGCGCAGGGACGACACAAGCCCTGCAGCGTCCGCCATTTTTTTTTTTAGTTTAAAGGGGCCACTTGCGGCCCGAAGACTCCGGAGAAGGTAAGGGTTTTTTTTAGTTAACCCCCCCTCATCCGTCCTCCCTCGCCGTCTCCCGTTCGTCACCCCCGTCCTCCCTTGCCATCTCCCGTTCGTCGCCCCCCGTCCTCCCTCGCCGTCTCCTGTTCGTCGCCCCCATCCTCCCTCACCGTGTCCCGTTCATCGCCCCCCCCGTCCTCCCTCGCCGTCTCCCGTTCGTCGCCCCCTGTCCTCACTCGCCGTCTCCCGTTTGTCGCCCCCTGCCATCCCCTCTCCTGCCGGTCCGGCCTTCCCTCCCCCATCTCCCACCCCCCAGAACACCCCCCCTGGCACGATGGGCACAGCGCTCATATGAACACTGTGCCAGGTCCGTGGCTTTTCGCTGCTACTCGCAAGTAAGCGAGTAGCCGCAAAAAGCCACAGACCTTCCTAGACGTTTCGCAGCCCCAGCCTGAGGCCGGGGCTGTGAAAAAGGCGCGCCATAAGTGACTTCGCTTATGGCGTGTTAGAGGAGGCCTCAGTGCGGCCTGGCGCCGGATTCCCCTGTGTGTCATCTGGATGCACAGCAGGGAAACCAGCCCACAAAGCGCGCTAAGGCCTCGTCTAGCAAGACCCTAGGTTTCATCAACTTAAGTATTTTGTCCCAATCACAAGCAGTAATGATGCCATTCTCTTCTGCTTTGGTAATTTCTCACCTGAAATGTTAGTCTGGAGAAGAGACAATGAAGAGGAGATATGATAGAGTTCTAATATTTGAAGCTCTGTCACACATAAAAACAGAGTTGCCCTTGGACTGCAGAGCTAAAGGTCAGCATAGTTTGACTTCTGCTGTTGACCAGGAATCCAAGGGTCACCGGGAGGCTGCATCCCTTGCTTACCGGTAAGAAAGCATGGCAAGGGAGACCCCAAGCTTTGCAGAATCTACATTACTGCTTATAATGGTTTATAATGGTTATGACAACTGTTCAGGCCCAGGACACATTACATATACAGTTTTCATACCGTTTTAAAAGTGTTATATCCTGCTTGGTGTAGATCGGCCCCTGGACCATCTAACAGTCAGAGAAGAAGCTGCTGTAAGGATCTTGTTTCCCTTCTCCCCGCCACAAAGAACGTTATAAGAGCTTTGTAACTAAGGCCGTTTCTACACCTGCCTTTTTTCTCGGGATCGTCCCGGGATCATCCCTGTGCATCCAAGGCCCTTTCTACACCAAAGGGTTATCCCAGGAATAATAATAATAATTTATTTCTTACCCGCCTCTCAACTTGGATTGAGGCGGGGAACAACAGCGAATATAAAACTCATAAAAACTTATTTAAAAACATAGTATACATGATTAAAACATCCTAAAAACATCCTAAAATTCCACTGGATAGGCCTGCCAGAAGATATCAGTCTTTATAGCTTTCTTAAATGATTGTTAAGTTGATGATGGCCATTCCACAGTCTGGGAGCAGCAGAAGAGAAGGTCCTCTGGGTAATACCTGTCATCCTAAGAAAATGGAGGGATCATCCCTGCCTGCTTCCGGGATCCCCTGTGTGGCATTTGGATGCACAGGAACGATCCCGGAATATAGGGCTGGTGTAGATATGCCCCAAATGACACACATGGGATCCCGGGAGCAGGCAGGGATGATCCCTCCCATTTTCCTGGGATAATCCGTAGGTGTAGAAAGGGTCTAAGAATTAGTGCCCGAGTGTGCTTTTATACCTCCTCCTTCTCAAACCTCTTGCCTATTTTATTGTGTCTTCTAGACTGTAAGGCGTAGAGCAGGGACTGTCTTACTATTAATCTTTGGGAGCCCTGTTCAGCCAAATAGCGGAGGTAAAAATGCTTTACAGAAATAAATAATAGATAAAGGAAGGAACAAATTAATTTCCCTTGCTCCAGAGGATAAGACCCAAATCAACAGTTCCAAATCTCAACAGTGGAACACAAAGCCTCAGATGGCATCGTCGTCTCTGTGACAGGTTTTTAAGCAAAGGTTGAGCGATCACCTATGAGGGATGCTGTAGAAGGGGATTTCCTGCATTAATGGGGTTGGGCTAAATGACCTCTGAGGTACCTTCCAAATCTGTGATATCACTAATCGGGGAAGGGAGGAGAGAGAGTTGCAGGTGGAACATGATGCATATACAAATGCACTTCTATGCAATCCTCAGGTGTTTCAATTGGGAAGTATTTCACATTCTTTATGGAATAAATTACTCCAGGTTATTGTGATGGCCGTTATTTTAAACAGCTTATATAAAGGAGTATATTAGTTCTTAGTGTTGGGTTTTAGTAATATCTAATATCTGTCCATTATCTTGTTGCAAACTCCTGGAGCACAGGACTTCTGTGCTCACACATAGATGCAGTTAGTTTTATTGCGCAGTGTAGGTTGAAATGCTGGCATTTCCTACTAGGGATGGGGGCAAAATCTATTAGTTTCACATTGCAATACCAACTGACCCAATTTGAACTTCCTGAACTAATATGCAAACTGGAATACAATTACCCTTTGGCTTGGGTTTTGCAGTGCAGTTCTTCAGTCAAAAATACATATAAAATGTGTTCATTTAGGGGAAATACATACATAAATGTGTATGGAAATGCAAACCTTTTTGTATGTGGGCCTTCCTAGACAAGGGTTTAGCCTGGTGCGAGGCCCAGGCTCCCTGCTGTGTGTGCAGACGACGCACAAGGGATCCCAGGGTCAGGCCGGGCTAAACCCTCCCTTGACCTGGGATAACCGGATCCGGTTGTGGCCCGGTTTTTCCGCAGCCCCGGGCTCAGTTCTAGGTACTTCTGTGGCTTTTCCCGGCTGCTCACTTACTCGTGAATAGTCGGGAGAAGCCGTGCTGTGCACATCGGGCTGGGGGGGAAATCACGGACGGGGGGGGGGG